>NC_041215.1:58406238-58440565 GCF_002837175.3 Physeter macrocephalus
CCACATCTTCTTTATCCATTCATCTGTTGATGGACACTTAGGTTGCTTCCATGTCCTGGCTATTGTAAATAGAGCTGCAATGAACATTTTGGTACATGACTCTTTTTGAATTATGGTTTTCTCAGGGTATATGCCCAGTAGTGGGATTGCGGGGTCGTATGGTAGTTCTATTTGTAGTTTTTTAAGGAACCTCCATACTGTTCTCCATTTCACTAGACATTTTTAAACCTCTGTTTTGTAGTGCTATTTTATTTTTAAAAAGTAAATTTCTAGAAGTGAAATTTTGGTGTCATAGGTGATGTGCACTTAGATGTGGATAGATGTCACCAAATTAGCACTAGCCCTACACTGCCAATTTGTATTTTAACCAGTTGAGTAATCTGAAAAAAAAAATTTTTTTTTTTTTTAAATTTAAACAACTCTTTCAAGTTTGAGAAAAGTACAGTGGACCACAGCATGAACTCTGAACTCAAACCTGGTTCTGCCACTTATAAGCCTGTGGCCTTGGGCAAGCTACTCAGGTTTTCTGTGCCTCAATTTCATCTATAAAAAATGACTATTTTAATAGTATCCACCTCATAGTGTTGCTTTGGAAAATAAGATGAAAGGCACTTAAAGCTGTGCCTTTCATCGTATATATATGGGGTTTTTGTAATGAATTCTGGATTTGTGATCTGGATTAAGAAGGTCTTTCCCTCCTGAAAAAGAAAAATACTCCTATATTTATTTTATACAATAACATTTTTCCTTTTTGTTTTTGGTACATTTTGGTCTTTAATGCAGGTAAAATGTAGTTAGGTGCTTTGTGTAAAGGGATCTAGCTTTGTGGGCTTTTTTTTTTTTAACAAATGCAAGGCTTGTTGCCATCATTTAGTAAATAATCCATCCATATTTTAATGGTTTGAACTGCCTGCCATTCTCCTGTAATTCTATGGATGTACCTTCTACAAAGAATACCTTTGAAAACAGAATAGACAAAATTTCCTGTAGGACAGATTGGAGAGCCACAGGAAAAAATATGACAGTCCTGGTCCCAGTTGGCAGTGAAACTACAGACTCTACAGCTTGAGAATCTAGTTCTGAATTCTGGGAGTCTTGTTCTTGAATTTTTATATTCTCCTATGAGAATGAGTCTTTGAATTGTCAGCCAAATTGAAGGAGAGTAACATCTTGGTTCTTTTGCATCCTCCTCCTCCCCAGGAAATGTCATGACCCTGAAGTTTCTAAGTGATGCTTCAGTGACAGCAGGAGGTTTCCAAATCAAATATGTTGCAGTGGATCCTCTATCCAAATCCAGTCAAGGAAAGAATACAAGTACTACTTCTCCTGGAAATAAAAACTTTTTAGCTGGAAGATTTAGCCATTTATAAAGCAAAGAAAGACATTCCGCATTTATGTTTCTATCTTTTGGAGCCCCTTTGATCTCACTTTTATATTATTATTATTATTAACATTTATTTATTATTTTTCTAAATGTGAAAGCAATACCTGATAATTTGGGGAAAATTGGAAAATACAGAAAACTTTAAATGAGAGAATAAAATCTCCCATAATCCCATTGCATAAAAATAACAAGCATTAACATTCATGTATTTTCTTTTAGTCATTTTTTGATTTGTGGTATATGTATATATGTATCTATATGTATTTGTATTTCAAATTTTGGAATGCTGCTCTATGTACAATTTGATATCTTGGATTTTTTACCGTTGAACTTTACGGTGTACACATTTTCCCCTATCATTGAGTATTCTACAAAAACATAATTTTGAACATGATTTCATTTACAGTATTCTGTAAACTGTCCATGCTATGATTGTTCCATACTTTATGTAAGCCTGTCTCTATTGTGGGAATTATAGGTAGTTTTCATAAATATTGTTTCAATAAACATCCTTGGACATATATGTATTTGTACAGCTCTCTAATTATTTGGGATAGGGTCCTAGAGGTAGAATTACTGAGTCAGAGATTAATTAAAATAAAAAAATGTTTTTGAGGGAGATAAGCTGGACTTTATGACACTAATGGGGGGTGGTGGGCTGGTTGGCTGGTGGGCTGCACTACTCACTCAGCCGACAAAGGCATCCTCTAGGGAAGCGAGAAAGTGAATGGACTAGAAAAATAGCAGGTCATTAACCAGCAGCATTAAGGGTCCACTTGACCTTTGTGGTATGGACTTTAACAGGAGATTGGTCAGCGAGTCTCTTTTCCTCTGGCCATGTTCAGCTACACGGGACAAAGACAGATTAGTGAGAAAGCAGGAGTCAGCAGGGTCAGTTTTGCCAAGTGAGTATAATAAGACAGGGGCAAGGGAGTAGAGGATATGGGTAAGAAGGGATTGCAATGATAACCCAAGGAATTTAGTTTGATAAGGGGTGAAGAGAGGACAGTAAGGAAATGAGGGACAGTAAAAAAGTGGTGGGCTCAAAGAATTGTCAAATCATAGTATGAAAGAAGATGTGACAAGAGAAGCAAAGTCAGAAAGATGCAACACTGATGGCTTTGAAGATGGAGGAAAGGTGCCATGAGCCAAGGATTGTGGGTGGCTTTTGGAAGCTGGAAAAGGCAAAGAGATTCTCCCTTAGAACTTCCAGACAGAATGCATCCCTGCTGACTCATTGATTTTAGCTCAAAGAGTCCCATTGGACTTCTGAACTACAGAACTGTAAGATAATAAATTCATGTTGTTTTAAGCTACTATGTATGTCACAATTTGGGGGGAGCAGTGATATAAAGGTAATACACCTTTTAATCAGTTTCACGCAGGGTTAGACTTAGGAATAAAAGTCTAATTCTAGATGATAAAGCATAAACAAGAAGAAGCTGTAAACAGAAGATAGCTATTTTCTAAACTCAGAGAAATTAATTTAGGTGAATATTATTTAAGGCTAGTATAACATTTCTCTGTTCATATGTTTTCCTGCCTACATGTAAACTTTTTTTACTTCCTTGATCATGAATTTTTTTTTCCACTTTTTTTTTTTACTCTTTTCCTCCCACCCATAGTCTTTTTGGTCTTTTTTCCCCCAGTTTTTAAAAATTGAAGTGTAATTGACTTACAATATTATATTAGTTTCAGGTGTACAATATTGTGATTTGATATTTTTATACATTACAAAATGATCACCATTTTAAGTCTAGTTACCGCCTGTCACCATACAAAGTTATTACAATATTATTGACTATATTCCCTCCACAGGCTTTTTGGTCTTTATCAGAATTAACTTTTTTTTTCCTTTGGAAATTTTGATAATGGAATTTAAATAGTAAATTGAAAAATGTGTGTTAACTTGAAAATTACAATGCACTCTAGGATATAAGGTATTATTATTGATGATAATGAATATAAATCCTCTAAGATTTTCCTGAAAATAATATTCAGATGTATGAAATATTTAGAATGATGTTAAATGTTATCTATTACCACTGACCCAGATTCCCCTATATCTCAATGGTGTAGTGAGAGTATTATATGAGAATATTACACACAGGATCAGAGATGGGTTATAATGACTTCTAGAGATTTGACTGAATTATTTACAAGCCTTCCTACTGAGATTTAGGATACATTATGATCATATTCTAAGATCTATAAAAATACTTGGAAAGGAAGAATTATAATATATATATAATTTTTAATAATAATTTTAGTAAAAAAAGTGACCTTGTAGAACATTTTATAAAACTTGATTTTCTTTATTCAATTTAGCATCTTTTGCATGTCTACTCTAGTATTCTTTATGCTCTAGCAATTCCACTTCATTTGAATGTTTTCAGTTTAATACCTGCTTAGATGTATCTGTAGGTTTTTTTCTCTATTTTTTTTTTTCTATGTCATGTTTATGTGTGGGTTTGGGAGGTTCCTTTTTTTTAAGTTTTACTTACTTTCAATTGAATGTGATCTTGATGTCAATATCATTCTCTGAAAATAAAACAAATTGACTAATGTTTATACATGTACATACGTACATATTCAATATTTTATTTAATATAACATTTGAGTTCAGATTTTTTTGGAAAGGAAGTTTTTTCAGAATATGTTTTACAACTCATTCCCCTCAAAAAAAAATTATTTTGAAGGCAAGTTGTTTTCATGTCTTGTGCTGTTTTTAAATGTCTAAAATATATATCCACAGCTATTTAATTTCCTTCTGAACAAATGCCCAGCAAAGAAAACCACAAGAAGAAATCACATCCCACAAAACCTCAATATATAAAAGTAAACTCCCTAAAAACACAGGCTCTTGGGCCTCCACTGGGAAAGCCACATCCTTAGCAGCATTCATAAAATATAAAACAGTTTTTGAGCACTTATTTGACTGTCAAACAATTATAAATAGGACTATTACTTGCCTAAGCATTAGTACCCTCACAGTAGTTCTCATGATGTCAAAAGAAAAGTTACATGGTATTAGATTTAACTGAATCAAGACATTCATTTAAAATAAAATTACATGTACAATACAGTACGAAAACTAATTTTCTTATTGCTTTTTGAAGTTCTATCCCTGCTACAGTGAATAGGAATCACTTACAGGTATGTTTATATACCTGATAAGTATGCCTCATCAACAGTTTATTCACATATTGTAGGCAGAAGTAGGAAAAATTGCTCCAGTATTTGAGCTGTTTCTTGCATAACCAGAAAGAGCAAGGTTAGAAGGTAAAAATGATTAGAATTGTAACGAGTTGGTTGTTTTTTGTTTTTTCTTTTTCAATTTAAAAGTTACAGGTAATCAAGTTTAAAAGTGCTATAGAGGACAATGCAGTGCTAGATAAACATCAGTGTTCCAGCCAAAGTGTTACTGCTATGGGGAAAAGCAACATGTATGCTCTGCCTAAACAGCAGTATCTTCAGCACAGTTGATCATCTACTTAATACAGCTCTTCATCTAGTCAACTAAGATTTTTCTTTTTCTCTTTTTGCTTTCAATTTAATTTAATTTTGGGCTAGTTTATCTGCTCATATTAACAAAACTTAAGAATTTACAGATGATGTATTATGAATATTCTTTCTCCTATCCTGTTTCTCCATCTACCCATTTCTGGTCCTCAAGAGCTATTTCCAGTGTCTTCAATATCCTTCAAAAGACAGTGTATGGGGCTTCTCTGGTGGCACAGTGGTTGAGAGTCCGCCTGCCGATGCAGGGGACACGGGTTCGTGCCCCGGTCCGGGAAGATCCCACATGCCGCGGAGCAACTAGGCCCGTGAGCCATGGCCGCTGAGCCTGCGCGTCTGGAGCCTGTGCTCCGCAACGGGAGAGGCCACAACAGTGAGAGGCCCACGTACCACAAAACAAAAACAAAAACAAAAACAAAAAACAAAAAACAAACACAAAAAAAAGACAGTGTATGTAAATGCATATTTTTTCCCTTCCCCACTCCACTTTTTTTGTAGCATATTATACACACTCCTCTCTATCTTAATTTTATTTATATTATACATAAAATATAATTCATCAAATTTATGTGTATAATTCAATAATCCTTGATAAATATATACTCATATAACCACCACCATAAACATGATATAGAATATGTCTATCTTTTAAAATTGTGACCTTGTGCCTCTTTGTAGTCAATCCTCTCCTGCCATCCCTTGGCCCCTGACAATAACTGAGTTTTTTTCTTTTTGTCACTACAGTTCTGTCTTTCCTAGAATTTCAATGAAATGGAATCACAGAGTATGTAGTCTTTTGTGCCTGGCTTCTTTCATTTAGCACAATGCTTTTGAGATTATTTCATGTTGTTGTTTGTATCATTCCTTTTTACTGCTGAGTACTGTTCCACTGCATACCACAATTTGTTGGTATTCACCAGTTGATGGACATGTGCTTTTTCCAGTTTTTGGCTACTATGAATGAAGCTGTTATGAACATTCATATACAAGTTTTCATGTTGACAGATATTTTCATTTCTCTTAGGTAAATACTTAGGACTGAAATTCCAGGGTTGTATGGTAAATTTACATTTAACTTTTTAAGAATCTACCTACTGTTTTCTAAAATGTCTACCATTTTGCATTCCCACCAGCAATGAATAAAATTCTAGCTGGTCACATCATCATCAAAACTTGGTGTGGTGGGACTTCCCTGGTGGTCCAGTGGCTAAGACTCCACACTCCCAATGCAGGGGGCCTGGGTTTGATCCCTGGTCAGGGAACTAGATCCCACATGCCACAACTAAGACCTGATGCAGCCAAATAAATAAATATTAAAACAAACAAACAAACAAAGTTGGTGTGGTGGGGTTTTTTTCTTTCTTTCTTTCTTTTTTTAAAATTTTAGCTATTCTAGCAAATATCGAGTGGTATTAATTTGCATTTCCCTAATGGCTAACAATGTTGAGCACCTTTTCATGTGTTTATTTGCCATCCATATACCTTTTTTTGTGAAGTGCCCAATTCTTTTCCCCATTAAAAAATTTTATTTGTTTGTATTTTTTATTATTGAGTTTTAAGAGTTCTTTGTTCTGGATATAAGTCCTTTGGTGTATGTTTTGCAAATATTTCTATCAGTCTGTTCTTTCATTCTCTTAACAGTATTTTTGGAAGAGAAAAGTTTTATATTTTAACGAAGTCTAATGTATCATTTTCCCTTTATAGTTTATGTTTTTTAAGTCCTATTTAGGAAATATTTGCTTACTCCATAGTTACTAATATTTTCTCCTATATTTTCTTCCAGAAATTTCATAGGTTTTATTTTGACCTTTAGGTCAGTTAATATGAGCTAATTTTCTAAATGGTATAAGGTAATGGTCTTTCTTCCTTCCTTCCTTCCTTCCTTTTTTCTTTCTTTCTTTTGCATATGGATATCCAATTGTTCTAGCATCACTCTTTAAAATAGTATCCCTTCTCCCACTGAATTGCATAGGCATCTTTGTGGAAATTCAATTGACTGTACATGGGTAGGTCTATTTTTGGACTCTGTTCCATTGATCTATAGGTCTATCTTTATACCAATACCACATTCACTTGGTTACTGAAGCTTCATTTTTTAAAAAAATATTTATTTATTTATTTGGCTGTCCTGGGTCTTAGTTGTGGCATGCAGGCTCTTTGTTGCGGCATGCGTGATCTTTAGTTGCAGCGTGCGAACTCTTAGTTGTGGCATGTGGGATCTAGTTCCCTGACCAGGGATTGAACTTGGGCCCCCTGCATTGGGAGTGTGGAGTCTTAGCCACTGCACCACCAGGGAAGTCCCATGAAGCTTTATAATAAGTTTTGAAATCAGAAAGTTTTACAAATTTCTGCTTATTTTTCAAAATTGTTTTGGCTATTCTCGTTTTTCCTTTGATTTGGCCATGTTTCCCTGTTTCTTTGTATGCCTTGTGCTCATCTGTTGAGATCTGGGCATCTGAAAAACGAATCAGCTTAGCTAGAGATTTGGGAACCTCTCAAACCTCTTCTGGATATGCATCTTCTCTGGACTTGTGCAAGTGATTTCCCAGTTAAAGAGGTTTGCCTCTGCTGCTTCTCAGAAGCCCATAATCTCCTTCTCTCCCTAGTGTCTGTCTGCAGTACTGCAGTCTCTCTAGTGTAACAAGCTATTGTGCTGGCCATTGTTCTCAGCTGCCCCCAACCTGGTATTCAAAGTACACATCCATTCTTTTCCCATCAGCACACTGAGTCAGGCAAGACAGAAACCAGTCCCTTGGGCAGCCCTCTGAAAAGCCAGAACATTGGATGCACATTCCATTTTTCTGTTTCCCTCCCAAGGGAGAAACTGAGAGTTGGGAGTGCCTCGTGCTTTACTGGGGGTGAGGGGGGTGGGGGGTGGGGAGGAGCTAGGACAGGCAAATAAGAACTTCCCTACCTGCTTCTTTATGTCTCTTCTTGGCTTTGCATTCACTTGGCATGTTGCAACCTTTTACCTGGTTTCTGGAATTCTCATAAAGGCAATTTGGCACCTATATTGTTGTTAAGTCAGTGTCTCCATGGGGAACAAAGGCCTGGAATTTCCTATTCCACCATTTTGCTGATGTCACTGCTCTTGTTTACATTTTTTAATTTTGAAAAATTAAACTTAAATAACAGGGAAGAGCTAAATTGGACTCCATGTTTGGTCTGTTTCTTTTACTTTAACCTTTGCTTTCATTGCTTTTGTTATTATAATCATACATAATGGCCTGCCTCAGGGAACCCTGCCCCTCTGCCTCAATGTTAAACTAAAGTGCCTCTGTTCAGCTCCCAGGGAGAAAATCTGACCCTGCCGACCTGTGAATGGCTGCTAAAAAGAAGAAATTAACACATCCCCTCACCTAGGCTGGTCATTCCAGGAGATGTTTTCTAAGAATGATGACCCTTTTTATTTTACTTTCCCACCACCTCTCCCTCTCTATTCTGCCTTTTTACTTCACTTCCTCACCACCTCTCCCTCTCTGATTCTATAAAAGAAACTGGCATCCAGACCCCGATAGGATGGTTTATAGGAGACACTAGTCTGCCATCTTGTCAGTCTGCCGGCTTTCCGAACAAAGTCGTCTTCCTTGCCTCAACACCTCGTCTCCGACTCATTGGCCTGTTGGGCAGCAGCAGGGCGAGGTTGGACTCGGTAACACTTACAGAAGAGTTACAGGCTACTATAATGAATGCTCACCTAGATGTACTCACAAAATATTGTTAATATTTTCACCACATTTGCTTTACCTCTCTGTCTCTGATATAAACAAATACACTGAACCATCTGAAGTTAAATAGCAGACATCACATGTTTTACTCTAAAATCCTTTAAAACAGCGTGATATTTGTCCAATGATGATACGACCAACACTCGATATAATAGCGTTGAATTTCTTGCTTACTACAGAAAGAGATTTTTTTATAGGATGTTTGGGATTGGCAGGCTTTCAGAAGAGTACGTGGATAAACGTCAGCAATTGAAGTGTGGTGACTTAGCGAGGCTGCTGTTGACTGGCGCTCTAAGTCATGTTTACTGGACTGAGTTCATACCTGGCTGGTTGACTGTCAGAAGTGAGGACCTGACATTGATTAGTTTGGCGCTCACTGAGGTGAGTAGCTGATCAATCGAACAGGTTTAAGACCAGTTCTGATGGTTACTTAGTATCATGGCTTCCGAGTAAGCAGTGTTTTCCTGCATTTGTGGGGACTCCTTTCTTCTGTCTTCTCTTTTCGTTCTCATTCAGCCAAAGCTGAAAGAAGGACCAAAAGTCCAGATTTTCACCATTGTTGTTCATGGTGCTTGAATATCGAGGTTCCCTTTACGGAGATATGATTTTCAATTTGCACATTCATCATTGTGATTTTATCTTGTTTTTGTCTTTGAATCATTTGTTGAATCACTGTTAGCCCAGTGGCTGTGTGGAATCATTTTAAAGTTTGGACAACAGACGCTGAACAACAGTGAGACAACCAAGTAAAACTATAAGTACCTGTAATATTGGTAATAAAAGGGAAAGGAAGATACTCCATAACCGTGAACCAAGATTTTACAAGCCTGAGGAATAAAACAAGGCCTAACAACTCCCTGAGTCTACCTTAGTCAGTTTGTTTTTTCTTTTAACTTGGCTATAGATTGTTTTATCTCACCCAAAGTGTTATTCCCTGTATGAGAAGTCTTAGTAATGGCACAGACTCCCTCCTTGGCTGACCAAAAAAAATTAAGGCTATGCTATTCTATTGCCTGTAGGGCTCAGCCAGTGTGAAGGGACAAATTTTTAATCACCATCTCAAGTTGTGCTTGTGGGTGGGGGGAAAATATTTGGGGGAATCTTTTGCTACAAATGGTTTTATCTTTCAGACTCTTTTTTAAGAAATGTAGTTCATTGAGAGTGTTGGGGAGTTAAACTCATGGAATGATCTCACAAAAAGCCCTACAGAACACTTGTACAGACTTGGTTCTGGGTCACACTAAAGAGACTGATTTTCACATAGGAAAACGAATCCAGGAGGTGCCCAAAAGGTACAATCAATCTTGAAGTTATATACTGTCTTTGGGTGTAGTGATGAGAAACAGTTACTGCTACAGCCCAAGAATAGTTATATCCCTCTCTTGCAGCAAAAGAATATTTTTCTTCATTTATATATTATAGATAATACAGTAATATAATTTTATATAATATACTATCTTAAATATTGTTAACTGATATATAGTTATTACTTTAATATAATTATTGATATATAAAATATATTTTATAATCTATAATATAAATTATTATAGTTTTATTATGTAACATACCTTCAATTATTTTTCAAACTGGCTGTATTAGCCAAGCTTAGGAGAGCTCAGTTACAGAATTAGAAAAGTGATAGTTTTAATTTTTAATTTTTTTCTTTTCCAGCATTAAAAAAAATATTTATTTATTCATTTAATTTTATTCTTTTCCAGCTTTATTGAGGAGAGGTGGTGACTGTTTTTGGTAAAGCTCACATATAAGCACATCATTATTATTGGTTAGGGTAACATAATAGACTGAGTCAAAAGTACACAACTTTAAATCACTAAAGAATAAAAAACATAATTATATAAAAGTACTTAAGAAAGAGTGTGTTCTGTAGAAGAATATTGTCCCAGCGGTTTGGGGAATTATTATTATTATTATTTTTTAGCCATGTGGCTCACAGGATCTCAGTTCCCCAACCAGGGACTGAACCTGGGCCACAGCAGTGAAAGCCCGAAATCCTAACTGCTAGGCCACCAGGGAACTCCCCCAATGGTCTTGTGAAAACACATTTCAGTGTGTAGTTACCAGCTTATTCTTAATATCTTGAATCAGCAGTCCACTTTCAGGAACCATCAATTTCTGGAGGGTCTCTGGAGAATGTCAGTTTAGGATCTCCAATACACGTAACTTTTCAGTTGTGTCAAGGTCCTTTATATTTTTCCAGAGGATTGTCAGTGATACAGACAATAAGGTTTTGGAGTAAGCAGAATCCTGTGTTACTAAAAATCATGAATAACTTCTAATTAAATGTATCCCCGTACTGCTGGATAAACAAGATGAAATGTTCTACACAGGAAATACAAGATCTAATGGTAAATATTTTAACCATGGTGAATGCTGTGGCTTTTCAACAAGCAAATGTTTTAACCTACCCAGGAAACAAATGTCCTATTAATAGTATACATTCATAAATGATAGAGGGAAGCAATTGCTACAATTCATTCAGTGATCTCAAAGGATCTTTTAGGGCATGATCTTAGTCTTTGCCTTATCTTTACAATTTTTCCAGGTTAATTGGTTTTCAGATAGGGCATGAACTGGTTAAATCCTCTGTTCCTGGAAGTGTTCTCATAATGGTTTGATTCTGTGGCCAATTTATCCCGACTGTGGATGGGTTGTTTGATGGAAGATTTCCACAAGTGTTCATTTGGGGCGTTACTGGGTGCTTATCAGGTGGCCATTGTGGATTTGCCAGATTTTATCCTCATAGATCTTATAACTTAATCATTCCCAGTGTTTATCTTCAGAATTTGGGTATCCAGATTTTACCCATCTATGGTGAAATCTTTGAACTTCTACATCAATTTATTGTTACTATTTTTGTTTTTGATGTTTTAATGATGTCCCTGTATAATGATTTTAATCAGAGAAATCTGTTTAGCATGACAATCTGTTACTGTATTTCTGTATATGCAAAATATTTCCATAATGTTTATAGTATAGTATACTAACTTCTGTAATATCTCTTCTACTATGTGTCTGGCTTTATGACAACAATTGTTTTAACATGAAGACATCAGGTAATTGATGTGTTTGTTATTCAATTTTACAGGATGCCTTAGAAATCTTTGCATTTGTATATCCTTTTAAGGAAGTGAATTATTCTAAAAGCTACTAATCTTAGTGTAATATATATATATATATACACGTATATATATATATATATATATATATATATATATATACGTGTATATATATACACATTTATACTAACAATTTAATACACCCTGGAAAGAACCATGGTTCAGATATGTGAACAATTTGGCTTTTGGTAAGAAATTTTATAAGAGAAACAGGCCTGTTTTTTGTATATTAGCCTGATATTTTTTCATATTTTTAACATAAAACCCTTCAACAAACAATACTGAGTAAGGATTTGATACTATAGTGTCAAAAATTCTGTTCTGATCATGATTGTCTTCTTGAATTACAGGAACACAAGTACGGGATTCTCCTTCACAGGGTTATGGAGTTGCTGGCTTAAGAGTGCTACACCAGTGTTTGGTTACATGAGAAGGAGAAAATGATGATAATTCATAATTAGTTAATCAATAAGTTAAATTCGAGTGGTTTCTGCTAGCAACAGTGATTGAGTATGTGTGCCACCATTAGACCGAAAGGCCTAGTAGAAGATCTGAGGCTATTTTGACTTATCAGTTGAGGCCTGTAATTACTCAGTGGCACAGAGGTTTATTTATTTTGCTTCTTTAAGACATAGGTTTTATAGGCAATGGTGTTTTAGTGAGTTAAAATCCATAGAGCATGGCCTAACATTTTCATGTTTGTACAGAATAAATAAAGAAATAATGCAATTAAGCAAAAAAAAAAATCAATCTGTAATCTTATGGTCTCTGCTCCAAGTTAATCTGCCTATATTGGTGGAATCTTTCATCCATAAGAATTCTGGTACCATAGCTATCTTTTTGGTACTTTCTAGAACCACATACAGTATACATTCCCATATCTAGATGAACTATAATCCAATCAAGTATAAGAGCTGCAGTATATTTTTGTCTAAAAGTAGATCTTACTTACTACATTTATAGATGTTTGGGTTAGAGATACCCAAGACCACCCCTGGTAAAATGACTCACTAGGACTGAGAGGACTCAGCACATAGTTGTATTCATGGCTAAGGGATATAGACAATCTAGAACAAAATCAGCAAAGGGAAAAGGCACTTAGACATAGTCTGTGGGAAACCAGATGTAAGCTTTCAAGGGTCCTCTCTCAATGGAGCCATACAGGACATGCTTAATTTCCCTAGTGATGAGCTGTGACAACACCTATGAAATGTTGTGTGAAATGCTGCTAACCACAGAAGCTTGAGACACAGTACCCTGGATTTCTATTGGGGGCTAATCACGTAGGCCTCACTGTCTGGCATGTACCCAAATTCCAGACACCCAGAAGGAAAAGCAAGGTTCAGCAGAAACCATATTGTTTGTACAAACAGTTTAGTGAGTCACTCTCATCAGTTGATGTTGGGAACCCTCCTGAAATTTAAGTTCCTGGATGCCAGTCAAGGCTCAACCTTGCAAACAGGCTTTTCCAAGGATAGCAGTTCAGGCTTGCTCTGTTGATTATTTTCTTCACAATGTTGTATCACAGAGAATAAAGAATATCCCTCTGATAATGATCTCAAAATATCAGTTATAGTTGAGACATGAATTGTTAGAAATTTTGACTACCTGAGTGGTTCTATTAAACCAAGGTAAATACAGTTTATTTCTTCTCAAGTCCTCCACAATTTACTATATACATTCAAATTTTTCTTGTCTTCTTTTAAAAAGACCAACATGGCACTATCATTTTTACTTTAATACAAAATTTTTTGCTTTCTTTTTTCATGAGAAGTCAATTTGCCTTTCTTCTTGCTTTTTAGACAATCTTTTACTCTGATATAGCGGTGGAATTAATGACAAAGCGATAACTATATAAAATATAGGGAAATAGAAAAAGGATTGGTAATTGTTGGGTGCTCTTGTTTACGTTGGAGCCATATCGCTGGATAGATTTTTGAATAGCTGTCCTGTTTCTTAGCTGGCGTGGTACATAGTTTCTTTAATGGTCCTTCTATTCACTATATATACACGTATCCTTATCTGTAGGCTCTGACATCTTAGAGAACAGAGACACTCTGGGGTATTTCATCTACAGAGCCATACAATATATTGATTTCTAGCCTATTTGCTTTTTAAAGCTATCTGGAAACGTTGAGCCACATATTAGATATTTTATAAACTAGCAATTTTACATGTTAATTAATTTATTTTTAATTAAATCTACAAAAAAGAGAAGACAAGGCTTCTTTAATTCCAGATACTGAATGTAACCCAGAATACTTTTTGAAAGTTTCCTGAAGTCTGTTTAAGTTACAACATTGAATCTTTGTCTAGTCTACCCTCAAAATAGAGGCTTCTATTAATCGCTTTATATTTTTTCTTTTTATATTTAAAAAATTTTCACAGCTGAGTTTTTAAAAATCTCCTCTTTCATGCCTTGATGATTTTAGACATTTTTCTCTTCGGAAGGGCTTATAAGTAACTAAATTAGTTGGTACAGATCTGTAGCCCATGATAATAAGTATCTTTAAGAGTTTCAGATTCTACAGCAAAAATTTGCCTGTATTGCTGGAGATTAGGAAATTCTTTAATTACAGGCATACCTCATTTTATTGCACTTCACTTTATTGAGCTTTGCAGATACTGCATTTTTTACAAATTGAACGTTTGTGGCAATCCTGCAGTGAGCAAGGCTATTGGCACCATTCTTTCAACAGCATTGATTTTTAATTAAGGATGTGCATTTTTAAAAGATATAATGCTATTGCACACTTAATAGACTGCAGTATAGTGTAATTATAACCTTAAATGGACTGGGAAACCAAAAAATTCATGTGACTTGCTTTATTGCAATATTCACTCTACTGTGGTGTCTGGAACCAAACCTGCGATATCTCCAAGGCATGCCTGTATGGCCCTTAATTTAGCTCTACACCAGGATTTTTTTTATTGAGATGTAACTGATACACTAGGATTTTAACTTAACTTCAAATATGTATCAACTGATAAGTGCATAAGCAAAATGTGGTATATCCATCCAATGGAATATTATTTGGCCATGAAAGGGAATGAAGTACTAACACATGCTATATAATATGGATGAACCTAGAAAACAAAATGCTAAGTGCCAGAAGCCAGTCACAAAAGGTTATGTATTATGTGATTCCATTTAAATAAAATGTCCAGAATAGACAAATCTATGGAGACAGAAATTAGTGGTTGTCTGGGAGTGAAAGGGGAATGTTTGGGGGAGAGTGGGGTGATAGTTAAAAAGTATAGAGTTTTTTGGGGGGTGATGAAATGTTCTAAAATGGATTTTGGTGATGGTTGCACAAATTTGTGAATATACTAAAACCACTGAATTGTACCTTTCAAATGAGTAAATTGTAAGGAATGTAAATTATCTCAATAAAGCTGTTAGAAAAAAATGACTTCTATTTCACAAAATAGAATAAATATGAAAAGTTGCTCAAATTCATTTTCAGAAAAATGCAGGGGCTTCCCTGGTGGTGCAGTGGTTAAGAATCCGCCTGCCAATGCAGGGGATATGGGTTTGACCCCTGGTCTAGGAAGGTCCCACATGCCATGGAGCAACTAAGCCTGTGCACACAACTACTGAGCCTGCACTCTAGAGCCTGTGAGCCACAACTACTGAGCCCGTGTGCCACAACTACTGAGCCCGTGTGCCACAGCTACTGAGCCCGTGTGCCACAACTACTGAAGTCTGCACGCCTAGAGCCCATGCTCCACAACAAGAGAAGCCACCACAACGAGAAGCCCGCGCACTGCAAAGAATAGTAGCCCCCGCTCACCACAACTAGAGAAAGCCTGTGCGCAGCAACGAAGACCCAACGCAGCCAAAAATAAATAAATAAATTTATTTTTTTAAAAAAGAAAGAAAAATGCATATCAAGACTACCACAAGTTACTCTTTTATGCCAATGTTCAAAACTATCCAATGCTGGAAAAAATGTTGAGCTCTCCTATAAGATTGCTTGTAGGATTGTAAATTAGGAATAGTACTTTGGAAAACAAGTTGTCATAGCCTTATAAAGTGAAATGTTCTCATTTCCTGTGACCCAGGAATTCCACCAAGTATATAACAATAGAAAGAACTTTCTGATGAGATTAGTAGTGATATTAACAAAGGTGATATTTGGTAACGTATAACGAAATGTGTCAACATTTGGAAGATGCACATTATTCAATGACAATATTTTTCAAATGACCAATGCATACTAATACAAAATCATGCATGGGTAAAAGATCCATTCAAAATTCAAGATACACCAAAGTATTTTAATGTAACAGAGTATAAAAAGTTCACTGGTATGATTTCAGATTCCGCATTGCAATTAATCTTTGAGAAACTACTGCTTGTCAAGTTTTGGTGTTACATAAAAGGAGAATATCCAGAATTATCTGAAAAGGCTATTAAAATACTGCTCTTTCTTCCAACTACATACCTATGCCAGGCTGGATTTTCTTCCTACTCTTCAACAAAACAACACAGCACAATAAATTAAAGGTAGAAGCCTTTCAGAGAACTTAGCAGTCTTCTATCAAACCAGATAAAAAAGTAAAACATAATGCCATGCTTCTAATTTTTTTCATAAAATCTTGTTGTAATTAAAATATAATATTTATGTTAACATATAGTGGGCTCATTATTGTTTTTAAATGAATTCTAAAAGTAAATATTTAAAAATTTCTGAAAAACAAAACAAAACCAAAGTAAGCAGCAGGAGAATATGCAGGTTAATGGCAAACATTTTCAAATGGTAGACCTCCAAAGCAAAAGGTCTATTAACCTTATTAAACTTCTCAGTGTAACTACCAAATGGCTCTATTCCAAACCAAAAGGTCTAATTACTTAGAACAAAGACCTAAGCATAATGATCTTATGCAAAAAAACTACTTGGTTATACATCCCAGGCTAAAAGAATACACACAGTAATGAGAATTCAATTAAAGTAGAGCTCAGGTGGTTGAGACTGACTCATCTGGCAGCTGACCTAATGGCAAAGTTTGGACCAGTAAGTGTACCTGTTGGCCCAGAGCTTACCTGGAATACTGCCAAATGAGTTTTTAAAACAATCTTGGTGGAAATTCCAGAATTACCAAAGGATAATGAGACTGCCATTGATATCTGAAATAAAAAGACAAAGCTGAAATTTACTGCTTACTATAGTAATCTAGAGCTATGCTGGTCAGGCAGAGCCTGAGCAAAGCCAACTACTGGACTCATAGGGTTTTGGGGAGGCGTGGAGTTCAGGATGGGTGGGCTTTGAGAGGCATAAAAGGGTTGGTTCCTTGAGTGACTATTGTTGACTGGTTGGTACTCAAAGGCATCTTTTCTGGAGTGAATTCATGCCTGATCAGCTGACTGTAATACGCAAGAGGCTAATGATGATCAGTTGGCTTACAAAAGCAGGTTCATGGAGATGAGTTGTGCTTATCAACTGAATGTGTTCTGATTGTGACTTTGTTCTATGGCTACAGAAAAATAGATCTTTCCCTAAATTTGTGAGAATTTCTCATTCTGATTTTCTTACAAAACTACAATACAGTTATCAAACGTATTTGTTGTAACATATCTTTGTTCAAATTTCACTACTCCTTTAAAGCAAAAAAAATTTTTTTAATTGAAGTATAGTTGATTTACGATATAATATTAGTTTCAGGTGTACAGCATAGTGATTCAATATTTTTATAGATTATACTCTATTTAAAGTTATTACAAAATAATGGTTATATTATGCTGTGCTGTACATCTTTGCTGCTTATTTATTTTATACATAGTAGTTTGTATCTCTTAATCCCATACCCCTATTTGCCCCTACCCTTTTCCCTCTCCCCACTAGTAACCACTTTAAGCACTTTGTTCTCTATATCTGTGGGTCTATTTTGTTATATATATTTGTGTTATTTTTTAGATTCCTCATATAAGTGATAACATAGAGTATTGTCTTTCTGTCTGACATTTCACTAAGCATAATACCCTCTAGGTCCATCCATGTTATTGCAATTGGCACAATTTCATTCTTTTTAATGACTTAAGTAATATTGCATTGTGTATATATATATATATGTATATATATATTACATCTTATATACTACATCTTCTTTATCCATTCATCTGTTGATGGACACTTGGGTTACTTCCATATCCTGGCTATTGTAAATAATACTGCTATGAATGTTGGAGTGCATGTATCTTTTTGAGTTAGTATTTTTGGGTTTTTTTGGATACGCACCCAGAAGTGGAATTACTGGATCACGTGGTAGTTCTATTTTTAGTTTTCTGAGAAACCTCCATACTGTTTTCCATAGTATCTACACCAAATTACATTTCCACCAACAGTATACAAGGGTACCCTTTTCCCCACTTCCTCGCTAACCTCTGTAGACTTTTTGATGGTAGCCATTCTGATGAGTGTGAAGTCATATCTCATTGTTGCTTTGATTTGCATTTCACTAATAATTATTCAATGCTGAAAATGTTTTCACGTGCCTGTTAGCCATCTGTATGTCTTCTTTAGAAAAATGTATTCTCAAGTCTTCTGCCCATTTTTTAATCAAGTTGTTTGTGTTTTTGATATTGAGTTGTATGAGTTAAAGCAAAATTTATTGTTTCCAAATTGTACTGATCCATGGTCATGCATGCATTTAGTTGTCACGGCTCTTGTATCTTCTTTATCCTGAAACGGTTCCTCTGCTTTCCTTTGTTCCTCATGACCTTGTCATTTGAAGAATATAGACCAGTTTGTTGTTTGACTTTTTTTTTTTAATTAATTAATTTATTTTTGGCTGCATTGGGTCTTCCTTGCTGCACACGGGCTTTCTCTAGTTGCAGCGAGCGGGGGCTACTCTTCGTTGTGGTGCGCAGGCTTCTCATTGCGGTGGCTCCTCTTGTGACAGAGCACGGGCTCTAGGCATGAGGGGCTTCAGTAGTTGTGGCGCACGGGCTTAGTTGCTCCACGGCATATGTGATCTTCCCAGACAAGGGCTCGAACCCGTGTCCCCTGCAATGGCAGGCCGATTCTTAACCACTGCACCACCAGGGAAGTCCCTGACTTTTGTTTTTATTGGACATCCTTCAATATGGATTTTTCTGATTCTTTCCTCATGGAGAGATTCAGATCATGAATTTTTGGTAGGCACACCATAGAAGTGATGTTGCTTCCCCAGTGAATTACCTCAGGGAATCTCAGTGATACTAGTTTGTGCAAGTTTTGGTGATTTTCATAGGTGTCTCCACTGTAAAGCTGCCATTTATCTCTTCTTATTTGCTTATGAGGAGATACTTTGAGACTGTGCTCCCCATGAGACTTTTGCTCAATGGTTTTAACACTTACTGATGATTATTGTCTGAATCAATTATTACTATCATGGTTGCAAAATGGCAATTTCCTAACTCTGTCATTCCTTCTCCTCCCTTTATTTATTTATATTTTAAGTATCAGTATGGGCTCATGGATTCATTTTTTATTCAATGGTTTATAATCCACTGTTCCACAATCAGCCAGTGGGAGCCCTTCAAGCTGGCTCCTGAGTCCTTTAAACATGTTCTCAACATTTTAAAGCACTTGTATACTTTCTGGCACAAAAAAGATATTCCAGGCTCTTCTTATACTTTCTCAACCCCAGCCCTGGTGTTAGTCATTTCTCTAAGGATGTCTGATTCCTTTTAGTGAAACATTTTTTTCCATTAAAATATTTTGGGTTTCACTACATATTAGTAAGTATATAGTTAGCTGACTAGTATTATACAATATAGATGTACCATAATCTATTTAACATGTCCTCATTGGTTGTTTCTAATCTCTCTCTTTTTTTAAATCAAACAATTCTGCAATGAAATGTCTCCAAACTTTATTTTGTTTATGAATGAGCATATTTGTAGGATAATCACTTAGAAGTGGAATTTTTACATCAAAAACTCTGGAAATTTGTAATTTTGATAAATACTGCAAATTGTCCTTCCAAGAGATTGTACCAATTTACATTTCTACCAGTATCATATGAGGGCTGACAATGAAGCTTACAAATTTAGGTCAAAATTCTGTTTTATCCATAGTATACTTCGAGGATTTAAATTTTTCAGGTATATTAGCTTACTAGAATAGGCAGTTTAAGAAAAATTTCCTTAATCCGTGATCAAGAAAAGTAGAGCATTTAATCATGCCCATGAGTAGCCCTGGTGATGAATTTGAACTGGATTAATTTTCTAAATTTGTGATTATGTTCTTTCTCCAAAAAGGCCTAAAGCATAACAATCAGTCACTATCCCTCTTGGCTTCTCAAGGCTGTCAGTGTCAATTATCTTTGTAGCTCTTGAGCTTCTAAAGACTTGTTTTCTCTCCATGAATCTGCTTTGAAATATAGGCAAACAATTTTTGCCATACATGGGTGGGTTTTTTTCAAAAATAGATTTTTGTATTCCAATTACAAATAATAGTTAAGAGCTGTCCTACAAAAGTTAAAGAAAACTTGTGCCTTGAACACAGTAGGGATCTCAGACTTTGGTACTGAAAAGAATCATTCAGGTGCATATTAAAAATGCAGATTATTGGACTTGTCTAAGAACTTCTGATTCAGTAGGTCTGAGAGGTATAGACTAGATATTTGCGTATAGAGAAGATTTCCGGTGATTCTGATGGAATGATCTTGGAACCACACTTTGAAAAATATAACACTAAATTATTGCTGATGGACTGTAGTCTCATACTTTTAATATGGGCTAGGAAACCCATTTCAGTGAAAAAGTGGTGGCTTTTTTTGGAGGGGATGGGAAGTATTCATGGTTTTATAACATGCTGTTTTACTTAAACCTGAGAAACCAATGTTTCTATGGCTAACATTTTCTGAATATTTATAGTATGTACACACTCATTGTTTAAGCAGTTTCCATGAATTGATATTAACTTACATATACCTCACAAGCCCATGAGGCAAGTACAATTACTCTCATTTTGCAGCAAAGGAAAGTGAGGCACAGAGGTTGAGTGACTTGCCAGTCACACAGCTAAGAAGTTGTAGGGTCAGGATTCAAACCTTAGCAATCAGCCTCTGTTATACTATGTTGCCCCTCTCTTTTCATTTTAACTTGAAGGGGTTCAATTTTCTCATCTGAAAAGGAGCTGGCTTGGTCCTAAATGGTAGGAACTCTGCACAGCTCACTGGAAAGCATGTAACTATATGTACAGATAAAGCCTTTGGTCTGTTAAAGGATTAAAAGCACCTCTTAGTTAATACAATTGTATAATTTTGTGGAGTACGTCTGAATGCAAAGGTAGTAGATTTCATGATGGTCATGGGGTATGTTATTAGCTATATATTTTACTGTATCTGAACTAATGATGGGATGAAATAATCTTTAAAAAAATTTTCTATTACCGTCTATTAACTGTTGAAAAGTCCATCATGGGATCTTTTAGCAACACAGGACTAAAAAGCTAAAACAATCTCAAAGACTGCCTTTCTTTAAATGAATCCAGTAAAATAGTTATCATGTTGGGTAATGTTTCAAATGTCTCTCAGAACCCTCATACTCCACAATTTTTAAATGACAAACATTAAACTAGCTCATGTATTTCAGAAAAAAAAAAAACAACATGTGATTTTTCAATTAATGTAATGTATTCATGTATTCATGTAATAAACACCAATTAACTACCTACTATGTGCCAGGATTTGTGCTAGGCACTAGGTAATAATATTTATCATTTACTGGACTTTGAGGTTGGTGTTTTTCTTCTCATTTTACTGATGAAGACACGGCAAAGTTAAGCATTTTGGGGGCAGATCTTAAGTTGCACAGTGGCAAAGCAGTATTTCAATCCTCACCAATTTGACTCCAAAACGGGGTGCACTGCATTAACTTTAGTAATTTGGATTACAGTTGGATACTTTATTTTACTAAATGATTACTATAGTAAATAGTGAGTTTTCATAGGACTCTTTATATTGAATTTTTCTTACAATGTTCAAGAATAAATCTACCAATGAAAACCATACCCCACAGGGCAGAGCTCATTAAATGTTGATGAATGAATGCAGCTTAAATAGATCAGTTTTGGGTTACACATGACTACAGTAAAGTTCCCTAGTTTACTCTTTAAACTTCACATTGCTTATTTGTAAATCCAGGAAAAGTACTTCATCTTAGAACCACTGTGAGGAATAAATGAGATCATCTATTAAAACATCTAGCACTCAGTAAAAATAGTTAAAAAAAGGCAATATTATAATCCTGAAATTATATGTTTAGGCTATAAACTGGGATCCTAGCTGGACAGATCTAAGAATTATGAGGTAAGAAGAATTATTAGGACCACTGGGGCAAGTAGGAGAAAGGAGTCATTGATAGATATGAGATTATAGGCTTGATCTTTGTTGAAAAATGTGTGATTAAAGACAAGAATGGGGAAATTAGGCAGGAATATGGGACTGAGGTTGCAAAAGTTTTCATCCTGAGGGAGATGTTCTGAGGAGAAACAAAGATATAGGATTGGGAAAGGCAAAGCAGATAGATATTAGTTGAGTGAATATATGAAAGGATGGATGAATTAACTCAAAATTAACTCAAATTAACTCAAAATATTCATTGAGTGTCAGGTAGTACAAATTTATTGCTCAGTGGGAGCAGGTCCATGGTGGTGGTTTCAGAATTCCTATGAAAGAGAAGCTTGGGAGTAGCAATCTGGTTGGAAGGGTGTCTGGAGAAGGGTCTAGGTGGTGAATGAGATTTGTCTAGACTTTATAATCTCTTGGTACTTTAGATCAGAAAATACTAAAGAACAGGGAAGGGGCCCTGATTGAGATAATGGCTGGAACTAATTTCCCTCAGGCTAACCCTCAACTCTGTCACTGCAGATGCATAAAACCAAATCAATGGGCTACTCATTTTAACAGGTCTATGTACAAAGCGCTATGTCAGCATGGAGGGAGAAACATTTAATTCTCCTTTGGGATAGAGTAGATGAGGGAAGGATTTCATTAAAAGGTGTGATTTTAGTTGACTCATTTATCACACTTGAAAAATCGACTTAATATTCTAAACACAAGGAACAACATAGACCTTCAAAGACATAGAAAAGTTAGAGATCCTGGCAGATTGTTCAGAACCTGGCTGAAGTGGGGGTCAGGCTGGAGGTGAAGCAGTGGCCCAATAATAATAGGCTTGCATGTTATGCCAAGAGTTATGAAATTCATCCTCTGATTGATGGGAACTGCTAAAGAATCTCAGGCATGGGAGTGACAATGATAAAATATTACATAACATTTTAGGAAGATCACTGTTCTACACATTTGAAAGAGGAGCAAGATGACCACCCCAACCTCTTATTTATAAATGAGAAATTAGAAAAAAAAAATGAATAGAACAAAGGCCCTATACACAAGGAATTTACATTCCAGTGCGGAGAGGCAGACAATAAAAAATAGATATACAATGTAATATCAGATTGTGATAAGTGCTAGAAAGAAGAGTAAAGCTGGGTAAGGCACACAAGGATTGAATGGAGGTACTTGTCTAAAGGCAAACTCAATGTTCTTTCCACTTATCTCGTAGCCACCATAAAAAATAATAGGGTTTCAAGATCCTCTCTCACTTTCCAACACAACAGCTCCACTATACTGAAATCTCAGTGTTGCAAACCTGTCCATGTATTGCATTCATTGTCTAATAACCTCTTTACCTTCTTAAGTATTGTCTTGCCAAAGTCCAGAAAATGAGGAGCAAATTCCCCTCCAAAGGTTAAAGAACTTGTTATCAGGCTGAACTGAAAAGCTGTGTCTGCCATTACTTCTACAGTGTCTCTACACCTCACCCAGACACAGCTTTTCAACATTTCTTGAGTTTTTAATTCCCAGAGGTAGGCTCTGGAAAAACAAAAACAAAAACTTGCAGGTCTCCTTCCCTCTCTTCCTTCATCTTTTTATTTGATACATGTTCTGTGTTGAGTGCTTGGTTTGGCAGACATTTTGCTAGATGCAGATAACACAGAGGTGGGCAAACCATAGCCCTGAATTCTGGAACTGTGTGGATAAGCAGTTGTACTGTGTGTGGATAAGTAGAGGCTCAAGCCAGGTGCCTGGAACCTGTGAGGCCAGAGTGGAAGGACCAGCTGCTGTTGGGCCTTGAATGCCTGGTTTAAAGTTGATACAATTCTGTGTGCTGTGGAAAGTGCTCAGAGGTCTATAAAAAGGTAAGAATTGACTTTCATTAAGGGTATACTGTATTATTTCATTAAGAGTATACTGTATGTATTATTTTCTTCTGACAATTTCTAAGGACTTTTACAGGCCATTTAGGAGGGGATTATTCAGCGTTCCTGTTCATTTTGTCGTCTTCACTCAGTCATGCACATTAGATACTGAAAAAAACATAACAGCATCATTTTGGTTCTAACACTTTCGTTATCGCTCGCTTGCTTTACTTGTCATTTGCCACGAACTTCATTAGCACCGCGGGTTACGCCCATGGGCGGCAAATGCATTTTGAGAGGTGGAGTATCGATGTGCAAGGTTTTATCTGCCTAGAAGTCCAGTGCCCTCCAATCTAATTGGACAAGATTCAATCTGTATCTTTCCGTATTAACCATAATCAGATTTTCATAGAGTAAATAGTTATCGCACTCATTGTTATGAATTAAGTCATACGTATACAACTGATGGAAAACTTGTTCCCTATGAGTACTCAATTTCCAATTCGTTCAAAACACCAGAAATTTTATACAAATCTTTTCGTGTATTTTCTGCATTAAAGTTCTCTGAAAAACAAACAACAAAAAACAAAACAGGTATACTGTAGTTTCTCCAAGTGTTAACTGTTAGCCAAGTCCCACCCTTCAACACCTGAGGCCAATTAAAAGAATGCAGGTCCTAAATGTACGGAATCACAATGTCTAAGGGCGGGGCCCAGAAGCCAGCAGTTTAATCATGAATATCCCCAGGGCATTGTTATGTATACTTAAAACTTGAGAGCCTCTGGACTCTCCAAACTTTTTTCAGTTAGCTTTCACCTGAACCTGAAGTAGGTACTATTATCATCCCTATTTTACAGAGGAGGAAGTTGAGGCATAAAAAGGTTGACTAACTTGCTAAGGTCACACGGAACTAGGGTTGGAATCTAGACCAATCTAAACGCAGCTCTTAAACATCACAGTACAGTTATCTCCTGTTGCTAAATGATTTGTTGCTAATACTTCAAGAAGTACTGGACTTGCAGTTTGAAGACCCACTAAATTTAGTCTGGTAAACTTGGGCGATTCACTTACATTTTGAATTTCAAGTCCCTCGCGGGTTAAATACGGGCCAAAACACCCCCACCTGCAAGGTGACCTGAAGGCAGGGCGGGGCAGCAGGTGGGGAAGGGAGGTGATCGATGACTCCGGCGCGCCGCTGCCTGTTGTATTGGCTCGAGCCTCTCCCGCCAGGCCTGTCCTACTCCCGCGCGCTCCGGGGCCCGCCCCCGCCGCCATCTTGGCCTAGGAGGGAGCGGGCCGCACGCGTGAGTAAACAGCCGGAGCCGGGAAAGTCGAGGTCTGGCCGCGTCCGGGTGCTGCAGGGCAGCGGCGGAGAGGACGCAGGCCTATCTTCGTACGTGGGGGTGAATATCGGGGTTACAGTGCTAGGCGGCGGGGAACCGTTAGCCTGGCGCAACCTCCGCCCCCTCGCGGTGGGACGCCTCGCTCCCCGGACTTCTCCCGCCGCCGCGCCGGTCTCCTCCCTCTGTTGAAAGCTGCCCGGGAAACTGGTGGCGGGAGCGGGCCCTGGGCCTGGGTGCGTGTTGCGGCGCGCAGGCGGAGGTTAGGACCTTGGGTTTGTGCGCCAGGGGCCCGGGGCCTGGACGCGGTGGCTCTGGGAGGGTGGGGGCGGGCGCGCGGGTCTGGGGCCCGGACTCACGCGGGACTGCCGCGGAGCCGTTTCCATCGGTCACTGGATTGTCTCCTCTTCCGGTCTGGGCCTCAGGGGGGTGGCCGACATGACGACCCCGGGCCACAGCCCCCTCATGCCGCTGTTGGAGACTTTGGAAGACCCTTCCGCCTCCCATGGAGAGCAGACCGACGCTTACCTGACTCTGACCAGGTGAGGCCTGCTGGGGGTATGGGGTGGGGCGCCCTGGCGGGGCTTAGGAGATAGCCCGGGTATTGGGTGGGGCGCCCTGGCGGGTCTTGGGGAGGAGGTAGTCCGGGTGGGGCACGCGAAGCGAGTTTGTGTATTCTGGAAGTCTGGCAGCTGCGGGGACACCGGGGTGGCGCGTGCTAGGTGATGTTCTCGGCTGCGGGTGCTGCTGCCCTTAAGGTGCAAGTTTGGAATGAGGAAGCCTGCACGTGTGTCTTGCAAGCGAAGGGTTAAGAAAAGTTTGGTTGGAAGGGAGCGTGCTGGAGTAGTGGTTTTTCAGTGTGAGCCACCTGTGTTTCGGGACAGTGGGGGAACGCACAATTGGTTT
The DNA here is from genome assembly GCF_002837175.3 of Physeter macrocephalus. Classification (NCBI taxonomy): domain Eukaryota; kingdom Metazoa; phylum Chordata; class Mammalia; order Artiodactyla; family Physeteridae; genus Physeter; species Physeter macrocephalus. The sequence continues at coordinate 58,432,447 of NC_041215.1, forward strand.
TTTAATAGAGAGCAATAAACCGAGTTCTCTTTTAATCGCAAATGCTTCCCACGTTTTTTTCCCCCATGCAGACCATGTTTTTCTGAGTTAAATGTAGTTTGGAAATTGCAAGGAAAGGGTAACAACTGGTACAAAACTATAAAGATTTAGTAAGTTTCTAAGTTTGTAACTAGGGATAGATTTTCCTGTTCCCTCTTCACATAGGGAAGCTGTCAAAACCTGTGTATAGTGTGGATGCACAAGTTATTCTGAGGGTTTCTTTGCATTTATATTCTTATGTTCTTAAGCATCTTAAGCACTGGGTCAATTAATTTGCCCGTGTTCTAACATAATGTTTAAAAAGATTATGCAGGTATTTCATAGTTCATTTTTGTGTCTGCTATTTGCATAAATTTGTGTTCTTTCTGCTTTTCTGAAGTCGTATGACTGGAGAAGATGGAAAAGAAATCATTATAGAAATTGAGAAGAAACTTCCTCAGCTATTCAGAGTTTTAAAGGTATGTATCTTTGTTGTCAATAGTAAATAGTTTTTACTTTGTGGGGAAAAGCAGGTTTTGCCAATTAACTCAAAAATTTTGATTCTAAAATAAAATAACAGCAGGGTTATTATAGTACTATTTGAGGACTTAAATGTATTAGGTGCTATCTTAATTAACTTGTTTTCTCTCACTTAATCCTCCCTGTCCCAGTGAGGCTAGTCTTTAATTCGCACTTTGCAGAAGAAATCAGTTTAATGTGCCTAAAGTTGGCCGTGGCCACTTGAATCCAAAACTTGCACTCTTAATAGGAAAGCAGTGATCAGAGATTATGTAATCTGTTTTTTTTCTCCTTTTGTAGGAATGTACTTTTAAATAGAATGAATCTGTAGTTTTGTTATTGGTCTACTGTATGGGTAACATTCATTTTTTTATCTTCACTCACCCTTAGTTTTTGCCACTCTTGCTTAGTTACAAAACCGCTTATGGTTATCTTGTTTGCTTGTTTATAGGGAGGTTGTGTAGTTTAACATCAAACTGAGGGCCTATGCTCTTGTCACGAGTATACTGTGCCTTTGTGACTTGACTTTCCTTAACACGTAACTTAATTTCCTTGTTTTTAGAATGAAGGGGTTGAACTAAATCTCCAAAGTCCCTTGGAGTTCTTATTTTTGTGACCCTGTTTTTGTGCTTTTAAACGGAAGTATTCTGTCAAGATGTTCATTATACATTTTACCATGATTTCGGGCCAAATGTTGAGGCATTGGGGGTTCTACCTTGTCTACCCTTATATATTCCTGTTATAGTCATCAGTGGTTGTTGTTCATGTAAGCAAGAACTTTATTGTGTAGTAGGTCAAGACTTGTTAATAGTATAAACAATATTAATGGTATTATTTATTGTCCCATTTTTCTTCGTTGTCATTTTCCACATTCTTGTAGTGTATTTGTTCTGATGAAGACATGCATAATGTATTTGGTATTTGAGAGCATGTAGGATCAGAATCTCATTTGCATGCATTTTGAGTCAAGTTGCATTGTTTGTAAATAGGGTTTGTAACTAAAATGCCTAATAATTATTTAGAAGCATGTGGGTGGTTAATGATAGGAAAATCAAAAATTGATCACACACATATTAGCTACTATCTAGGAGATATAGTAGTAGCTCTCATTGTCTTAAGTGGTTTTTTTTTTTTGTGGGGGCGGTATGCGGGCCTCTCACTGCTGTGGCCTCTCCGTCTGCGGAGCACAGGCTCCGGACGCGCAGGCTCAGCAGCCATGGCTCACCGGCCTAGCCCCTCCGCGGCATGTGGGATCTTCCCGGACCGGGGCATGAACCTGTGTCCCCTGCATCGGCGGGCGGACTCTCAACCACTGCGCCACCAGGGAAGCCCTGTCTTGACTGTTTAAGACTTTGTATCTCAGGGTTTAGTATTTTGGATGTTTGGTTTGATTAATTATGAAAGGGGTGCTCCAAGGAAGTGTCTGTTCTTATATTTGACTACTAACATTTACCGTTCTTCTCTGTCAAGAGTAGCAGATAGTCGAGGATTCCTTGGATATTGGATTCAGAGAAATGGGGGGATTTGAAGATAAATCACTTTGGAATGGGAAATGGTACGAAGAGTGCAGGGTTACAAGTAAATGTAGGGTTGGGGCATATGGCAAGACTCCCTTTGACAGGTTTGGGATTTTATTAACTTTTACATATAGAATATGCATTGGGCTTTGAATTCCAGGTGGTCATGGACTCAAATTCTCCTGTTTGTGAAGTATTGAGATAATGTTTAAAGGTCCTAGCACTTCAGCTACTTAGTAAATGTTACATTCCAACTCCTTCCCTCTCTTAGAGGTGTTGCTCCACTCCATAGCTAATATGTCAGCTTTTGCCTTTGAGTCTTGCTTTCTTTTTGTGGAAGGGTTTTGCTCCTACTCTTTGTTTCCTGTCTAGTGTCTTCAGCATCTTCCATTTGTTGGCTTTTTTTTTTTTTGCTTTCAGATGTGTGGAGATGTTCTTTTCCTTTTAAGAAAAATATTCTTTATTTAGCTGATCTCTACCTAGTTTCCCTCTTTTTTTGCCAAGGTGTATCCATGGCCTCCTGATCTTACTCCTTTTTAATCTGCTCTCAAAGATTTGTTGATTGTTGGGATTAAAATGTAATTTTGTTTTTAAATCAACTTTTGCTGTCTAAAAATTAATTTACAGTTGTACTTGTTTGTAACATGTTATTTTGTTTTCGAAGACTCACATTGCCAGTCAAAACTCAGAGCTCAGTAGTGCTGCTCTGCAGGCCTTGGGGTTTTGCTTATATAATCCAAAAATTACCTCTGGATTATCAGGTAAATTTATTGTGATATAATATTTTTAGAGTATAGTTTGATACTGTTAAAAGTACTGTTACCTCTCTATTAGTTTCATAACCTGTAGTTTAGGATTTGCTTTTACGAAAGAGTGTTTAGGTTATATCATTGTTGGAAGGTTTCTTTTCCTTAGATGTAGTTCTGACTTTGTTACTATAAAGTTTGCTGTAAAAGAAAAGAAAATAAGCCTATTTAAAAATAATTGTTGAGAAAACTGAACCTTGTCCTTTATAAAAACACACCTGCTTTGGAAGTTTATAATTAGATGGAATTAATTTTGGAAGTTAGATGGTCATTTATTTTACACAAGCATGTGTTAAGGAACATGCTGTAATTTGAAAAGTTCTTTCACCTCGTGGTAAATGAGATAATTTGGAGCTAAAAGTGGTAATGAAAGCACAGGATCTGATGCTTTTCTGAGTTTTCAAGCATCCTTGGCCCTCTGTATCCTTGGATGCAGAACCCACGGATGTGGAAGGCATAAGGGACTTGAGCATCTCTTGGATTTTGATATTCCTGAGAGGGGGTCCTGCAACCAGTTTCCCATGGATATCAGGGGAGGACTGTAATCTTAATTATTCTGTAAGTAGTTTGTCATGGTAAAGGAAACCTGGGAGGTGATCTTTAGAGAGAGGAAATTAGCAGTAGGGATTAAGGATATCAGAAAGTGGTTACCATCTTTTTTTCTGAGGAAAAAGTTTCCGCTTTTTTTATATATAGAAATGTTAGCAATCTAAAGTAGGAGTTGTTCATTTTGGAGCAGAGATATAGTATTGATAATGTCTTGCCAAAAATTGACTTGTATGTTCATACGTACTAATAAAACCTTATAGAAATATTTTAGTTGAAAAATATCTGATTTGGAGGCTACTATCTGTTTTCTCTAAGAATACCTTCCCTATGACCTGAGTTTTGTGTTTTGGGAAGAAGTTTGATATCAACATTGGTTCTCTGGTCCTTTTCTCTGGATATGCATTTAATTTTTTGACACTGAAGGGAACAGGATTTTTCTCTATTTTTCTGTTAGGGATTTTAAAGGATGTAAATGATTCCACATAATTAAAACTGCTTATTTTTCAGAGACAAATATTCAAGAACTGCTTTCAAAACTGAATGATATTGTTAAGAATTCAGATAAAAATGTACGTACTAGGGCACTTTGGGTGATATCCAAACAGACGTTTCCCACTGAAGTTGTTGGCAAAGTAGTGAGTATAGCTTTTGTATATGTCTTCTTAACCACATGCCAGTTAAAAAATTCAGACTTACTCGATTTGTATTTATTTGGTTCTGTCTTTCAGGTATCTAGTATAATTGATTCATTAGAAATAGTCTTTAATAGAGGAGAAATGCATTCTGCTGTTGTGGATTATGAAGCATTAAATGTCATCATAAGGTATGGGTTTGGATGCTATGGAATTTAGAAGAACAGTTTCAGTAAATTTAGAATTTACTTTAAGGAGTAGTCTTTTGGGACTTGAATTTGAGTTAAACATTAAAAGAAGGAAATGTCTCCTAGACTAAAAGTCAAAAAGTAACAGGAAGAAGGAAGTAGATATGCATAAGTTATTAGGTTTCTTTATTTTTACTGAGACAGTCTTTAAAATACAGCCTTGGTTCTGCTGCTGCTGCTAACACAGTTCTGGTTTTAAAAATTATCTCTGTTAAAGCTTTTGCAAGAGTTTAAAAAATAATAGACTTTTATGTGAGCTGTAGCGGGCATTTAGGAAAGCATTAAACAGTTCCTAGCAGCAGATGAGGGGAACAGGAAAATCCCCTGTCTTCTTCCTACACATCCTTGCTTTTCATTTTGGATGTGCTGACAGCATAAACTGTTGATGTGCTTTGTCTTAACTTGCTTTTCATTCTTTGAAAGTTTTCTTTAGTTGTTGAGCTATATGTTTTAACTACTTAGTGTTCTGATGCCCTGATTGATGTTCACAGTGTATCATGGTTCTCTAGCTGTCCTGTCGTATAAGAATATTGAATTTAATTCTGTAAAAATAATTAGTATTTCAGTTTTTTTAATCTGAAGGAAAGATATGTTCTCCTTATTTGAAAAGTTTATAAAAATAATAGGAAAGTCTGCAAATTAGCAATTAAAAATTAGATATATTTTTATGTGTGTATAGTATTGTAAAACAGTTGGACCATATTATGCATATTTCTGCGTAATTGTGTACTGTATATTTTCCTGGTACTTTAGGTGTAAAAGGTGAGGTCAAACTAGTTTAGTCATTGATTTCTCTACACAGGCTAATTGAACAAGCCCCAATTCAAATGGGAGAAGAGTCAATTAGATGGGCAAAATTGGTCATACCTTTAGTGGTTCATTCAGCCCAAAAGGTACATTTGCGGGGAGCTACTGCTCTAGAGATGGGAATGCCGTTGTTACTTCAGAAACAACAAGAAATAGCATCTATCACAGAGCAGCTTATGACTACCGTAAGTAATACTTTAAGGATTTTTTGGATACTGCATTGTAAGGTTTTGCACCAAGCTGAGGGCTCATACTGGTGTAATTGCTCTATGATCTAGGAAGTTCCTCTTTGAATTAAAACAAAGAATTGTTTAAGTTAATGTAGTCACACTGATCCTATGTTATAGTAAGGAAGGGAGGTGTCTATTCAGTGTTATTACAATCCAGGCATTTTACCCCATCCCCAAAGAATGGTGATTGCAAGAAATTGCATTTTTGGAAATGGGAGAACATTAACTGATTCATCTCTATATGGATTGTTACAAATCCCAGTAGATACAAATTTAATGCACACAAGTGCATCTAGTGTGTACAGTTTCCTGAAGTTATCACTTGCCCCAGGTTTTAGGTTTTTCAACCTTTCTCATAACATATTTATTGAGCACCTGTTATATACTGGACATTGTTTTAGGTACTGTGTGTATAGCAGTGAACAAAAGCAACTTGTGGAGCTTATTTTCTAGTGGGAGAGATAATAAAGTATCTAGTATATTTAGTAAAGAGCATTAATGGAAAACAGCAAGGACTGGATGGAAAGTGCCATCGGAGAGGAAGGGTGAGGTGGTCAGGGAAGGAAAAAGAATAGGTTATTTGAAAGGTGATTTGAAGGCGATATAGGAGTTAGCTACCTGAATAATATGCAGTAAGCTCATTTGAGGCAGGAGGAACCATGAGCGCAAAAGGCCTTGCTCTGATATGAGTACTTGGTTGTGTTCAGTGAACACTGGGCAGTAGGATAGAGCGATGAGGAGGAGATGATACCAGAAACAGGGCCAAATCACATAGGACCTCGGGGGCCATTGTAAGGCATTTGGTTTTTACTCTGGGTTATATTGAAAACCATATTTGAAGCTTTTGAGTCTACGAGTGATATGCATACTTACTTTGGTTTTAAAGGGATCACTTTGTCTGCGTTGAGAAAAAACTCTACGTAGGAGCAGGGAGACTAGTTGGGAGACGTTACAGTAATCCAGGAGGTGGTGGAGACGTCCAGATTCTAAAACCTGGGGTTTTGTTTATTTTTTAAAATTCAGGGTGCCTCATGGTAAGGTTTGGAGTCTAAAAGTGACGCCAGTGTCTTTTTATTGATAAATTTATTAATTTCTTAAGAGCGTATACAGTCAACCCTTGAACAACTTGAATTTAATCCTTGTATAATTCATAGTCGGCCCTCTGTAATCGTGGTTCCTCTGCATCCTTGGATTCAACCAACCACGGACTGTGCAGTACTGTAGTATTTACTACTGAAAAATATCTGAGTATAAGTAGAACTCACAGTTAAAATTCACATTGTCCAAGGGTCCACTGTATAAAATTTTTAATAAATTTGAACTTAAATTTTCTCAGAGGTGTTACCCATGAAGCTATTAATTTTTTTTTTTTTTGTGGTATGCGGGCCTCCCTCTGTTGCGGCCTCTCCCATTGCGGAGCACAGGCTCCGGACGCGCAGGCTCAGCGGCCATGGTTCACGGGCCCAGCCGCTCCGCGGCACGTGGGATCCTCCCATACCGGGGCGCGAACCCGGTTCCCCTGCATCGGCAGGCGGACGCGCAACCACTGCGCCACCAGGGAAGCCCGAAGCTATTAATTTTTAAAGTTAGAGTGAGTGGTTAAAGCATTAACATTTGAACTCTAATGATAAGCAAGCTGAAGTTTTTAGGGGAAAGTATATTGGTAGGGGAAAAAACTGTGTTGATGGATCGAAGAATGGCCAGATATGTGATAAGACAAGCATAGTAAAATGTTAGGGGTATTTATACTTGGATATTTACTGTAAAACTCTTATCCAGCTTTGCTATATATGTGAAAGTTTTCCTCATAAAATACTGGGAAAAGTTACTTGGCTGAGAAGATCAATTTAATACTGCATTCTTTTTCTTTCCAAGCGTCTTTCTGGTAAATATTTTTGCTTTGGTTTTTAGAAATTACTTTCGGAACTCCAGAAGCTATTTATGAGTAAAAATGAGACTTATGTGTTAAAATTATGGCCTTTGTTTGTCAAACTTCTTGGGAAGGTAAGTACACAGTTAATGAACAGTTTTTACATGCCAGACCGTTTAATTTCTTAACTTTCCATAGTATGGTTGATCCTCATTATTCATGCATGCTGTATATGAAAATTATTAAATATTTGTTAACCCGACATCAGTATTTGTGCTGCTTTTGCAGTCAATTGCAGGCATGTGTAGTGGCAAAAAATTTGAGTCCTACAGCATGCATGTTTCCACCTGAGGTTGAGCAAGGTTATGTTCTGCCTTTTTGCTTCAATTCTTAATGTCCTTTAAACAAATGTCCATTTCATGATCTATTTAATGCCACATTTTTCACGTTTCATGCTTTTTCTTGGTGATTTCAGTTTTAAATGGCCCCAAAGTGTAGTGCTGAAGTGCTATCTGTGGTAGGTAAGCAGCGGAAGGCTGTGATGTGCCTTAGGGGGGAAATACATGTGTTAGATAGACTGTTCAGGTGTGAGTTACAGTGCTGTCCGCTGTGAGTTCAATGTTAGTGAATCAACAATATATACTAAATAAGATGTCTTTAAACCAAAACAAACATAAAACAAGGTTGTGTGTCAAATGGTTGATGAAAATGTGATCAGAGGCTTGCAGGAACCTAACCCTGCATTTTCCCTACAAGCCATGGCTCAGTATTTGCTAATACACTGTCAAGGCAACTTTATAGAACATAACTGTGGTGAATAATGAGAATCAACTGTATGTTCTTTTTTTTTTTTTTTGCGGTACGCGGACCTCTCACTGCTGTGGCCTCTCCCGTTGCGGAGCACAGGCTCTGGACGCGCAGGC
>NC_041215.1:58440634-58586852 GCF_002837175.3 Physeter macrocephalus
TATCCCCTGCATCGGCAGGCGGACTCTCAACCACTGCGCCACCAGGGAAGCCCTGTTCTATCTTTAAGCCAGGTTTTTTTGAGGGGGTGGAGTTGTGATTTTCTTTATTGTGGTGAATAAACATAACATAATATTTATCATAACCATCCTAAGTATACAGTTCAGTGGCATTAAAAGCATTTACGGCAGTTGGTTATGTAAACATCACCAGTGTTTACACCCAGAACTTTTTCATCATTGCCAACAAAAACTATACGTGTTACATAAACAGTGACTCCCTCTGCCCCTCCCTCTGCAGCCCCTTGTAACCTCCATTCTGCTTTTTCTCTGGATTTGCTAATTCATAAATTTTGATCTTTGATCCATTTCGAGTTTATTTTAGTATATGGTGTAAGGCAAGGGTCCAGGTTCATTTTGCACGTGGATACTCAATTTTCCAAGCACCATTTCTTAAAAAGACTGTTTTTTGTTGACTGGCCTTCGTACTCATGTTGAAAATCAGTTGACTGTGTATGTGAGTATTTTTGGGATCCCTATTCCATTGGTCTGTTATGTTTCTCCTTATGTCATTACCATATGCTTTAATTTACTGTTGCAGTAGGTTTGGAAGTCAAGGAAGTGAGTCTTCCAACTCTATAATTTTTTTTTTCAAAATTGTTTTGGCTATTTGGGGCTCTTTGCAATTCCATAATGAATTTTTGAGGATCAGCTTTTATGTTTCAGTGAAAAAGGCCTTTGGAATTTTGATAGAGATTGTGTGGAATTTGTAGATTGCTTGGGTTGTATTGACATTTTAATGATATTAAATCTTCCTATTCATGAACACGGGATGGTTTTCCATTTATTTAGGCCTTTTCAAATTTCTTTCAACAGTACTTTGTAGGTTTTAGTTTAAAAGTCTTTCACCTCTGATTAGATTTATTTCTAAGTGTTTAATTCTTTTAGGTGCTATTGTAAATGGAATTGCTTTCCTGATTTCCTTTTTAGATCATTCATTGGTGTTGTATAGAACCACAACTGATTTTTGTGTGTTGGTCTTGTACTCTGCAACATTGCTGAAATGATTTTATTGGCTCTAGTAGCTTTCTTGTGGATTTTTGTGAATTTCTAAGCCAGTTGTTTTTGTTATATTTATATTCTGTTCAGATTATGTGTGGACTATAGTCACTTATGACTATTAATGTTCTTTTTGTGTATTTTTACTTGGGATGCATTGTTTACTTGTCATTTATCCATCTTTTACTTAACTGTTTTTCCTGCCTGTTTCAGTGTATTTGAAAAGATTATTAGTTTGAGTTTCTTCCTTTTCTTTAATATTCAAATTTTTTCATATGAATACTTTTTTTTAATATGTTGGTAAAATTTGGGATTTATCACATTTCTGATATTCTCTAACGTTTTAGAAATGTTGTGTATTATGCATTACCCATTTCATGGAGCTTTATATTTGTGATCTAGAATTTTGAATATGCATACAAAATTCAGTACTTTAAAAACTTTAGGGTTTCCCTGGTGGCGCAGTGGTTGAGAGTCTGCCTGCCGATGTGGGGGACACGGGTTCGTGCCCCGGTCCGGGAAGATCCCACATGCCGCGGAGTGGCTGGGCCGTGGGCCATGGCCGCTAGGCCTGTGCGTCCGGAGCCTGTGCTCCACAACGAGAGAGGCCGCAACAGTGAGAGGCCCGCGTAATGCAAAAAAAAAAAAAAAGTTTAAATTCCTTAGATTTTACATAGTTAACACTGGGTGAGTTAGATAAATGAATGATGATAGTGCCTGTGTATTGTTTCAGGCAGGTAAGTAACTTCTTAATGATTCTTCCTTTTTAGACCTTGCATCGAAGTGGGAGTTTCATCAATTCTCTATTACAGCTAGAAGAACTGGGATTTCGTAGTGGAGCACCCATGATTAAAAAAATAGCTTTTATTGCTTGGAAGAGTTTAATAGATAATTTTGCTTTAAATCCAGGTAAGTACTATTTAAAAATTCGACTTTTTATGACTTAAGATGAAAAACAAAGCTTTTCTGATTTTTTTTGGGGGGGGGCTTTATATCGAATATTTACCTATCATTGAATATTAGGGGAATAAATTTGTAGCTAAAAGTAGAATTCAAAGGCCAGGTATTATTGAAAATCACGGATATAAAGTTTATATTTCAAAAACTGAACAAAGTGACATGCTGTTTGTGGCTTATATCGAATATTTACCTATCATTGAATATTATTTTAGGGGAATAAATTTGTAGCTAAAAGTAGAATTCAAAGGCCAGGTATTATTGAAAATCACGGATATAAAGTTTATTTTACACTATTTCAAAAACTGAACAAAGTGACATGCTGTTTGTGGCTTTCTTAGTGAATTCCAGCACTTAGTTGAGCGTTTTACATACATCTCACTTTTATCATCACAGTAGACCTTAGATGGTAAGCATTATCACTATTTTCAGAAGATTAAGTAGTTCATCAAAGGTCACACAGCCAATAGATGATAACAAACAATTGTGTTTTCTATGGAATCAAAGTATCAGAAACTGAGGAACTTTTTTTCAGGATCTTTAGAACAGCGCCTGATAGTGGGCTAACATTAATATGTAGAAGTGATTCCTTTTGATGTACCTTACCCATATCTTTTTATTGTCCACTGGAGGTGCTTAATATATATATATGTGAGAATTTCGCCCAAAAGTGGGTCAGTATGAGTACCTACTTAACTGGGTAGTTAATCTTAGGTATAATTGATAGTTTACAAGATCTGCTAAATAATGTTGATTTCATCCTGTTTTCCCTTGCAGAAGACCATTAATCCTTTTAAAATGTGTTTTGTAAATAACTATTTGCATTAACTACAACTACTTTTATTGAAAATATTGCCAGACACAGATTTTAATTGGAAATGTCACCTCTTTTTGGTTATTGTTTATGAACCTCACTGTGAGGTATCCAGGATTAAATCTGGTGGAATTATGTATAGTTGTGTTAAAGCATAAAATAGGAGTGACTTAAGATAAATAAAATGCTGTCTCATTTGAAATAAGTCAAGAGCTAGAGAGTCTGTGACTGGTATTATGGATCGAGGAAGTCATTAAAGAATCAGATGCCTGTCTTTTTCTGTTGTCATCTTCAGCGTGCCTTAATTGCAGACTACAGGAAGGAGGGGAAGGCAGAAGGGGCAAAAATAAGCTTCTTCACAGCTGAGTGAGCCATCTGTAAACAACATTTCAGAAATTCCACATACAGTTCCACTTAAAAATCTCATTGGGGGCTTCCCTGGTGGCGCAGTGGTTGGGAGTCCGCCTGCCGTTGCATGGGACGCGGGTTTGTGCCCCGGTCCGGGAGGATCCCACATGCCGCGGAGCAGCTGGGCCCGTGAGCCATGGCCTCTGAGCCTGCGTGTCCGGAGCCTGTGCTCCGCAACAGGAGAGGCCACAGCAGTGAGAGGCCCACGTACAGAAAAAAAAAAAAAAAAAAAAAATCTCATTGGGAGAATGGCTAAATGGGAAACTAGATAAAGTAGTCAAAGAGTAGATACCCATCACTGTTCTGAGTGAAAGCAGATCTTGTAACTAAAAGAGAATGGAGTATTATTGCACAGCAGTTGTTGGTATTCTCCTCTCATAGATATTTCAGAAAGGATTAGAGGATTTGTTTCCACAGTGGTCTGACTTTATTTTCTTATAAAAATGTTAATTGAAAGCCAAATGGCAGAATACTTGTAAGAAACATTGATCAATGTTATTCCACCAAATACATGACTTGACAGATGCATCACAATCCTTTTTAAGTCTTTTTGATAAATTGATTGAGCACAGACTGTATTATTTTATATATTCTCCCGTCACTGATACAGTAAACACTTCTGGTATAAATATTTTGTTTAAAGAAGTGTATTTAGTGTTTGTGTAGAATTTAAGCAATCTGATTATCGCTAATGTAGAGTAGACCTAAATCTAAATGAATATTTAGTTTTCCAAAATCTCATTAATTGCATCAACAGTTAAAGTGTTTGGTAAAATAAATTACTAGTAAATTTTTAAAATGACAACTTTTTTTGAGGTAAAAATATGCCTCTATTTTTTAATCTGTAAAATGGGGATAATGAGAATACTAAAGCAGCTTAGAAAGAGTTTCTCAACATTTTAGCATATTAGGTTGGACAGTTTGTTGTGGAGAACTGCCCTGTGAGTTAGAGGAAGTTTAGCAGCATCCCTCGATGCAGCCCACTAGTTACTAGTAGCAGTCTCCATATCCCTACCTCTCAGTTGTAACCAAAAATATTGCAGACATTGCTAAATGGTGGAAAAATCACCCCTGGCACACTGTATCTAGTAAATATTAGTTATTATTTTTTAAAATAAGCCTTAAGTATTGTGACCTGGTTGTACTAAAGTTTGTCAATATGAAAATTTTGGGTAGAACAGGAACACCTGGTAATTAAAAAAATTTTTTTTAAAAAATCTATTCTCTTGTTGTAGTAGGCTGTTGCATACTATCATTCTTAAAGTTTAATCTTTACCTCTTTAATGTTTTTACCTGGGTGCTAATTTTATTTTATTTTTTAAGAAATACTATGTAGTGCAAAAAGACTGAAGTTGTTAATGCAGCCTTTGAGTTCTATCCATGTGAGAACAGAAACTCTAGCGCTGACAAAACTAGAAGTCTGGTGGTATTTATTGATGAGACTAGGACCTCATCTTCCTGCTAATTTTGAACAGGTAACATTAAAGTGTTGATTACTATACTTTATGTGTTTTTTTTATTAATGTGTTCTTAGATTCTTACCAATCTAATCTTTCAGTGCTGTTTTTGCTGTGTTAGCAGAGCACGTCATATAAAAGATTTTTTTCACCCAGACACAGAACTTGAGTTCATTTTCCTCAAAGGATATTCTCCAATTGTCTGAAATGGAGCATCTAAAACCTTTTTAATCAGTAACACTCAAATATCTATTCTTACTCTAGAGGCATTATGAAAGATTTTTTTTTTAAAGGAATTGCATGTGACTTAGAATATAATTGAGAGTAGAGTCAGCATTACTGAAATAGAAATCATGTGCTACACAGAGTTGGATCAATTCTGATTTTTTGTATCCTTTTTCTAGGCTACATAGTGATAACCAGTCATTTAATCCCATTATAGCTTTTCATTATTGTTACACATGAGTTTTACAGATTCCTTTAGATTTTGATATCCTTGCTGCATTTAAACATAAAAGCTTAATCTTATTTTTAAGTAAAAAAGGGTAGCCCCAATAACACCTTTTATCTTTTTTTAAATTTATTTTTTATTGAAGTATAGTTGATTTACATGTTGTATTAGTTTTTGTTGTACAGCAAAGTAATTCAGTTATAAACATATATTCTTTTTCATATTTTCCATTATTGTTTATTACAGGATATTGAATATAGTTCCTTGTGCTATACAGTAGGACCTTGTTGTTTATCCTTCTATATATGATAGTTTGCATCTGCTAATCCCAAACTCCCATTCTTTGTTGTCTTTTTGTTTTGTTTATGGTTTCCTTTACGGTACAGAAGTTTGTAAGTTTGATTAGCTCCCATTCATTTATTTTTGCTTTTATTTCTATTGCCTTGGGAGACTGACCTAAGAAAACATTGCTACAATTTATGTCAGAGAATGTTTTGCCTATGTTCTCTTCTAGGAGTTTTATGGTGTCATGTCTTGTATGTAAGTTTTTAAATTATTTTGAGTTTATTTTTGTATATGGTGTGAGAGAGTGTTGTAACTTCATTGATTTACCTGTGGCTGTCCAACTTTTCCAACACCACTTGCTGAAGAGACTATCTTTTCTCCATTGTATATTCTTGATTCCTTTGTTGAAGATTAATTGACCATAAGTGTGGGTTTATTTCTGGACTCTGTATTCTGTTCCATTGATCTATATGTCTGTTTTTGTGCCATTACCATGCTGTTTTGATAACTTTGTAGCTTTCTAGTATAGTCTGAAGTCTGTGAGGGTTATGCCTCCTGCTTTGTTCTTTTTCCTCAGGATTGCTTTGGCAATTCTAGGTCTTTTATGGTTCCATATAAATTTTAAGATTATTTGTTCTAGTTCTGTAAAAAAGGCCATGGGTAATTTAATAGGGATCCCACTAAATCTGTAGATTGCTTTGGGTAGTATGGCCACTTTAACAATATTAGTTCTTTCAATCCAAGAGCATGGGATATCTTTCCATTTCTTTAAACCATCATTAATGTTTTATAGCTCTTGGCATATAGGTCTTTTACCTCCTTGGTCAGGTTTATTCCTAAGTTTTCGGGTTTTTTTTAGCTTTTTATTTTATATTGGAGTATAGTTGATTAACAATGTTGTGATAGTTTCAGGTGTACAGCAAGTATTTTATTTTTTGATGTGATTTTAAAAGGTTTTTTTTTTTTTACTTTCCCTTTTTTTAAAAGGTTTCTTTTTTTTTTTTTACTTTCCCTTTCTGATATTTCAATGTTAGTGTAAAGAAATGCAACAGATTTCTGTATGTCAGTCTTGTATCCTGCATACCTTGCTGAATTTATCAGTTCTTCCTCAAGTATACTTGGATTTTTTTTTAGCAAGTTCTCTTTAAATTTTTAATTGCTTAATATATTAAAATTTTTAAACTTGATAGAGCACGAACTGATTAAAATTGGGCATTGATTGTAACTTGTAACTGGGGTCATAATTTTTTCAAATTCTACCATTTTAAGTTCCTAGTAGGCTGATCTTACCCAGTTGTCCCACCCATTCCTTGGCATAATCTACTCATTGGCTACATTTGACAGGTATTGGAATGATCTTAGAAATAAGCTTGGAGTTGTCTTAGTTCATATTTTCTTAAGGTGTTTTTTAAAATGTTTAAAATGGTCTGTCTACCAATAGCATTAAAACTCATGTAGATGTTATTTGTAAAAGCTGTAAAAGCTATTTATGTGTATAATTTTCCATCTGGAATGTAGAGTTGAAATTTATAGATAGTACATATTTAGGGCAAATATATTTGTAATAAAAATTTTCACTTTTCCAAGTTTCAGTTTTTACCCTGTGCATCAAAAAGGCCAATAAAATTTCAACATATCAAAACAATTGAGATTGCTTCTTAAGGATATTTAACTGTATTATGCAAGACTTAAAAAAAATATGACAGTTATACATATTTACAGATTCAGTTCCCTCCATCTCGCTCTCTTTTTTTTTTAAACCCCAATAGGTTTGTGTGCCTCTGATTCAAAGCACAATAAGCATTGATTCTAATGCTTCACCTCAAGGCAGTTCATCTCGTGTAGCTACTTCTCCAGCTTTAAATCCTGCGACCCCTGTACACAAAGGTAAGAGATAGACCTACTTGGGGTTTTTTTCCTTTATTTTTACAAAAAGGCTTTGAATCAAGTCTTTGCTCCGTGTAATTCACATAATTTTGGCTGCCTTATCACAAAATCGTTTTGTTTGTTTTCTGTATGTGTTACTGTGTACTGCTGTTATCGCATTATTGTAGTTGGATAAGATCAACTTTTTTCCACTACATTATGTGAAGTGCATTACAGACTCTTATGTTTGTTTCAGAATTAGAATCTTAGAGTTATAATTAAAAATATCAGATCTTAACAGATGTAAGGAATGTGGCTTAGTATGTATATCAGTGAAAGAAAATTATTTGTTGTTCCTATTTTACGTTAAATATTCTGAATCAAATTTTTATATTTAAGTTTTAGGAATGCCTGCATATTAATGTTAAGGTATGGATTAATGTCTGAGAATTCACTTAAATGGTGTATGACCCTAGTCTTGTTCTTAACCTAGTAAGATTAGTATTTAATTAGGAACTGTGTTGTGGGCTTTAAACAAAAACTCTTTAACTTTTGTTGAAGGACAAATTATTTACTTTTAAAAGTACATTGCATTGAAATGAAGTAAACAAAATATATTTATTTGGGGAACTAATTTAATCGTACATAACTTAGCAATTTTGTTTGTTTGTTTAAAGGTGCTTCTCCATATGGAGCTCCCCGGATGAACTTGAGTTCAAATTTTGGTGGAATGGCCACAATTCCCTCTATACAAGTTTTGGGGCTTGAAATGTTGCTTCATTTTTTGTTGGGTCCAGAAGTCTTGAGTTTTGCTAAGCAAAACAAACTTATGCTGAGCTTAGGTATTTAATTGTTTTAAAAATCATTTCAATTACTGACACAGTTCAGAACACTGTACTTTGGGGTGAGGAAAGAGATTTTATAAATCTTCTTTTTTATAAATTTATTTATTTTTGGCTGCGTTGGGTCTTCGTTGCTGCGTGCGGGTTTTCTCTAGTTGCGGCGAGCAGGGGCTACTCTTCCTTGTGGTGCGCGGGCTGCTCATTGCGGTGGCTTCCATTGTTAGGGAGCACGGGCTCTAGGCACGCGGGTTTCAGTAGTTGTGGCTGAGCGCGGGCTTATTTGCTCTGCGGCATGTGGGATCTCTGGGACCAGGGCTCGAACCCGTGTCCCCTGCGTTGGCAAGCAGATTCTTAACCACTGTGCCACCAGGGAAGTCCCTAAATCTTTTTCATAGAAAACATATCAGACTACCTAACATTTTACATTGAGAAATTTATTTCATAAAGCTTTGGTTTTGCATAATTGTCTTTTTTTCTCTTTTAGAGCGACTTGAACATCCGTTAATCAGCAGCTCTTCTTTTTTTTCCAAACATGCAAATACATTTATCACTGCTGTTCGTGATAGCTTTGTTGCAGTTAGAAAAGATGCTTCTGGTAAATATTTAAGAGAAGATTTTTTTTTTTTTTTTGTGGTATGCGGGCCTCCCTCTGCTGTGGCCTTTCCCGTTGCGGAGCACAGGCTCCGGACGCGCAGGCCCAGCGGCCATGGCTCACGGGCCCAGCCGCTCTGCGGCATGTGGGATCTTCCCAGACCGGGGCGCGAACCCGGTTCCCCTGCATCAGCAGGCGGACGCGCAACCACTGCGCCACCAGGGAAGCCCTAAGAGAAGATTTTTATTATTTAAACCTGTGTTTAAAAAGAAAAAATAGTAAATATTTATATAGTGCCACCTGTTTCCAGATTGTGCTGCAGGAGCTTTACATATAATTCATTGAATCCTCACAGCAACCTTCTGTGTTAGCCTATTTTGCAGATAAGGGATTGTGTTGTACTGAAGTAAATAACTTGTGCAGAGTTACATAGTAAGTGATGGAGCTATGATTCAGACCTAGGCTCTGTGATTTTAGTATCTACACCTAAACTCCTGTGTTCTAAAGCCTATCAAGTAATGATGACAGGTTTTAAAAATTAAATAGTTTGCTATTGTACTGGTTGGAAAATTTTTTTCTAGTGGCTTTCAGGTATCCTTCTCAGTCTGTAATCCTTGTCTCAAAAGTGAAAGGTGTTCAATACAGAAAATACAGTCGATGAGAAGAAAGAATTACCCTGAGTATGTTAACAGTCCTTTTGAAAAACATTTCTTTCTTTAAACAAAAATGAGGTGAATAGTATATTGTAAACTGATAACAAGGTTGACTATTACAAGGAGAATTATATTTTAAATTTTTAAGTATTACTCAATTTATTTCTGTAGTATAAGCGTGAAAGGGAGAGCTTTTGTAGTCATATCTGTTTCATTCTAAAGTACCTTTTGTTTTGTTTGGCAGATGCAGTTGTCAATGCTATTTGGAAGGAGCTAGTTAGCTTGGTGAAGTCAGTTATTGAATCTGGTAAGCACTATAATGATCAAAAGATTTTTATAGCACTCAGTGAATTGTTTAGCTTTCATATATAAAATTAATTTTAAAATCATTTTTTGAATTATCTTCCAGACTTTACCTTTAAACAAAGCACTTTATTTAGTAAGGAAAAACAAAAAAATTACTTTTTTTTTTTTTTTTTTTTCTCCTGCGGTATGCAGGCCTCACTGTTGTGGCCTCTCCCGTTGCGGAGCACAGGCTCCGGACGCACAGGCTTCGAACGCACAGGCTCAGCGGCCATGGCTCACTGGCCCAGCCGCTCTGCGGCATGTGGGATCTTCCCGGCCCGGGGCACGAACCCGTATCCCCTGCGTTGGCAGGCGGACTCTCAACCACTGCGCCACCAGGGAAGCCCCCCCAAAATTACTCTTTAATAGCTCTCTGAGTATATATTTTTACCCCTGAAAAGCTGTATTTTCACCCCTAAAAATACATGTTTAGAACCGTACCTCTCCTTTTCCCTTTTGATAGGTAACAAAAAAGAGAGACCAGGTTCTGAAGTTTTGACTCTTCTCTTAAAATCTTTGGAAAGCATAGTGAAGTCAGAAGTATTTCCTGTATTGAAAACACTAGTAAGTATAATACCTATATGTGCTGGAATTTTAAAACCATATTCTGAAATTGAATTTTATATTTATTGAAGGTACTACCACAGATCAGGATTTGGGAAGATATTTTATATCAAGTACTTATCAGCAATTTGGCCCTGTAATAAATGCTGTTCCACTGACTAAATGGAGTCATTTGAAACCTTCTTAAAGTAAATGATGACAGTGGCAGCTACAAAAATCTTCCAGTGTGATAGGAAAAAGAATAGGCCGTACAGAGAAAATGCGATAAGGGGCATGAAACTTGAACTGAAGAAACTTGGATGAACACTAATTTTGTGACAAGATTGCTGAGCTCCACTGATTGTTAGTATGTACATTTAAAAAAATATCTGGTAATCTTGGAGAGCTTTTGCATTTAAAATATGTCCTACATAGTAGAGAGGGAAAAAGTGAATTGGATATACTTTTTGTAATAGTGAGTTTCCCAAAATAAACTGCAGATGGAACAAACCACACCCGTAGGTAGATTCTGAGTGATTCCTTTATGTGCCATGACAACCATATCTACTGTGGCAATAGAGGATAGTGGTTAATAGCAAGGGCTCTGGTACAGACTAGGTTGAACCTCTGTCCAGCTATTAACTGCATGAACTTAGACACTCTGTCTACTCTCTTGTCGCTCTATAAAGAAGAGATGTAGTAGTAGTTCATAATTAAATGAGTTGATAAATGCAGAGCATTATGGGGCTGGAACAAAATAAATGTGTCAACGAATGCTAATTATTATCGTTAGTGTCTGTTCAAATGAGAATATGTGAAAGCTTATTTTCACTAACAGTTATTTTTGTCATGTTACTTATGTTATATAATTCAGGTTAATACCAGTGTAATAATATTTTTGGATGGCAGTTTGGTAATCTGTCACATTTGAGAGGCGTGTCTTAGATACAGCTTCTAGTTAGCAGTTCTTTGAAATACTTGCTTCTGGCACTAGTGAGTACATAATTGCAGAATTTCTTTTTGTAGTATAAAAAATGAAAATAGCCTCAAGGACCATTAATTTTTAAAAAGTTTGAACAAACTGCCCATTTGTTTATCAGTTAAGAATGTGTCTACATAGACTGATGTGAAAACTCTGTAACACAGGTGAAGAACATTAGTTCCAGAGTATCTTACGGTACAATATCATTAACGATATAAAACAATAGGTACAAGACAGCCAACCTAGGAAGTTATGTTTCTCTCTGTACTTACATATATGGAAATTTAGGTCTAAAAAATAAATTCCAAACTGGTAACATTGATTATTCCTGGAGTTAAGAAAGGACTTCATTATTTTATTATTTATATTTCTGTATTTGAACATTTTAAGCTAATGAGAATGTATTTACATCAATGAACGAACATTACTTATAATAAATTGTTAAAAACATAGTTAATACTATAAGATTTTTACTAAGTAAGGTACTACTTTTATGGCTAATGTACAGTAAAATCTTTTGTCTTTCTTAGGTTCTCATGGAAATTACAATTAAAGGACTTCCTCAGAAAGTATTAGGTTCTCCAGCATATCAGGTTGCTAATATGGATATTCTTAATGCAAGTATCTTAAATGTAATGATACTAAATTAGCTAATAAACAAAAAGATCCATGGTATTTTTTTTTTCTCAAGGTAGTGAAACTTAGATTGCAAAGTTCCAAGAGAATTGAATTTGAATACGCTGATTATGTTAAAGGAAAAAATGATAGACAAAGTACAGGCATACCTCAGAGATACTGCAGGTTCAGTTCCAGACCGCTGCCAAGAAAGTGAATATCACAGTAAAGAAAGTCACATGAAATTTTTCGTTTCCCAATGCATGTGAAAGTTAATGTTTATACTATACTGTAGTCTGTTAAGTGTGAGTAAATAGCATTATTCCTAAAAAAAAAAAAAAAAACAAAAAACATACCTTAATTTAAAACTACTTTATTGCTAAACAGATGCTAACCTATCATCTGAGCCTTCAGTGAGTCATCTTTGTACTGCTGGAGTGTCTTGTCTCCATATTGACGGCTTCTGACTGATCAGGGTGGTGGTTGCTGAAGGCTGGGGTGGCTGTGGGAATTTCTTAAAATAAGACAACAGTGACATTTGCTATGATTGATTCTTCCTTTCACAAATGATTTCTCTGTAGCATGTAATGCTATTGGATAGCGTTTTACCCACAGTAGAACTTTCAGAATTAGAGTTAGTCCTCTCAAACCCTACTGCTGCCTTATCAACTAAGTTTATGAAATATTCTAAATCCTGTTGTCGCTTCAGCAGTCTTCAACATCTTCACCAGCAGTAGATTCCATCTTAAGAAACCACTTTCTTTGCTTATCCATAAGAAGCAACTCCACATCTGTTAAAGTTTTATCATAAGATTGCAGCAATTCTTTCACATCTTCAGGCTCCAATCCTAATTCTAGTTCTTTGCTGTTTCTGCCACATCTGTAGTTATGTCCTCCACTGAAGTCTTAACCCTCTAAGTCATTCAGGAGGGTTGGAATCAGCTTCTTCCAAACTCCTGTTTATGTTGATATTTTGACCTCTTCCCATGAATCATGAATGTTCTTCACGGCATCTAGAATGATGAGTCCTTTCCGTAAGGTTTTCAGTTTACTTTGCCCAAGTCTATCAGAGGAATCACTCTTTATGGCAACTATAACCTTATGAAATGTATTTCTGAAAAAGGCTTGGAAGTCGAAATTGCTCCTTGATCTGCAGAATGGATGTTGTGTTAGACACGAAAACATTAGTCTCATTGTACATCTTTGTCAGAGTGCTTGGGTGTCCAGGTTCATCATCAATGGGTAGTGATATTTTGAAAGGATTCTTTTTTTTTTCCTGAGCAGTAGGTCTCAACAGTGGGCTTAAAATACTCAGTAAACCATGTTGTAAACAGATGAGCTGTCATCCAGGGTTTGTTCCATTTATATAGAGCACAGGCAGAGTGGATTTAGCATGATTCTGAAGGGCCCTAGTATTTTTGGGATGGTAAA
Organism: Physeter macrocephalus; assembly: GCF_002837175.3. NCBI lineage: Eukaryota > Metazoa > Chordata > Mammalia > Artiodactyla > Physeteridae > Physeter > Physeter macrocephalus. Next base: position 58,453,932 of record NC_041215.1, read on the forward strand.
TGGCATTGGCTTCAACTTAGAATCACTAGCTGCATTAGCCCCTAATAAAAGGCAGCCTGTCATTTGAAGCTTTGAAGCAGACATTGACTTTTCCTCTCTAGCTGTGAAAGTCCTATGTGGCTTCTTCTTCCAATACGAGGCTGTTTTATCAACAGGTAGAAAATCTGTTTAGGGTAACCACCATCATTAATTAAATAGCTAGGTCTTCTGTGTAACTTGATGCAGCTTCTGTGTGAGCACTTGCTGCTTCACCTTGCACTTTGAAGTTATGGAGACGGCTATTCCTTAAATCTCATGAACCAACCTCTGCTGGCTTCACACTTTTCTTCTGCAGCTTCCTCACCTCTCAGCCTTCACAGAATTGAAGAGTTAGGCCCTTGCTGTGGATTAGGCTTTGGCTTAAGGGAATGTTGTAGCTGGTTTGATCTATCTAGACCACTAAAACGTTGTCCATATCAGCAATAAGGCTGTTTTGCTTTCTTACTATTGTGTTCACTGAAGTAGCGCTTTTCATTTCCTTCAGTAACTTTTCCTCTGCGTTCACAACTTTGCTAACTTGCACAAGAGGCCTAGCTTTTGGCCTTTCTGACATGCCTTCCCTATTAAGCTTAATTATTTCTAGCTTTTGATTGAAAGAGAGACGTGCAAGTCTTCCTTTTGCTTAAACATTTAGAGGCCATTGTATTGTTATTAATTAGTCTAAATTCAATATTGTGTCTCAGGGGATGGGGAGGTCAGAGGAGATGGAGAGAGACATGATAATGGCTGGTTAGTGGAGCAGTCAGGACACATAATGTTAAGTTTGAAAAATCGTGAGAATTACCAAAATGTGACAGAGACATGAAGTGAACAAATGCTGTTAGAAAAATGGTGCCAATAGACTTGGTCGACATAGGGTTGCCACAAACCTTCAATATGTAAAAAATGCCATATCTGCAAAGCACAATAAAACAAGGTACACTCGTTACAATGTGAAGAATTAAGTATGGCACTATTAATGGAACTGTTTCCCTGGATTAAACAGTTCTAGAAGGAAAGTTTTCTCTTTGCTTTTATATAATAATAATTTTGGTTACTGTTATAAATTTTGGAAGCTTAGTAACATTGGGTTACTTATGGTGAAATATATTTAATATCTTTTGGATGTAGGTATTGTTGATCCAGCACGTTTTAAGTCAACATTTTTTTTTTAATATCTGGAATCTCTCTCTGTTCTTCAATTGCTCACATAGATGTAACAGCTATGATTAAAATATAAAGAGCTTGCGTTTTGTGTGTAGTTAGTGGAAGTACATTTGCTATCATTTTTGTCATTTCCTAAGTAATATCGAAAGTTAAATTTCTCAAGCTTAAAACGGTCATATTTCACATAATTGTAGAAAACAAGTATAACGAGAAGAGTATACTGTTTGTAACAAGAAGATTGATTGCCATCTCCCATCTTTTTTCAGGGAACTCCTGCTTTGTTCTTAATTCAGTTAATTTTCAATAATAATCTATTGGAATGTGGTGTAGAAGATGAAAGGTAATTTTAAACAAACTATTTTGTTTATCTTGGAAAGTTTGTCATGTGATGGATGATATTCTTTTGACTTACTCTAAATTATTTAAAAATGAAAAAAATCAAAATAAGAGTTGGGATTCATTTTTTGTTTTTTTTTGTCAGTTATTTTTATAACCTTGCTATAATGTAATTAATGCATTTTCGAAGAAAGTACAGTTAATGCATAGTTGAAAATTTTTTTCTCCAGGTTTTTTCTCAACCTGGAAACACTTGTAGGCTGTGTTCTTTCTGGTCCAACTTCACCGCTAGCTTTCAGTGACTCTGTCTTAAATGTTATTAATCAAAATGCAAAGCAGTTGGAAAACAAGGAGCATCTTTGGAGAATGTGGAGTATTATAGTCACCCCATTAACTGAATTGATAAATCAGGTATGTTATAAGTTAGCTTCATGTTTCCCCCAAATTTAATATCTTCCCTTTTTTTCCTTCCTTGTTAGAGCACAGGGGTATATGAATAGAAGTTTGTATTTGAATGGAAGATACTGCCTATTTTTTTCTGTAGGATTGGTTAGTTTTCTACTCTTTAGATTAGTTGATTTCATCGTGTTTCTCCCTTATTCAAGAAAGTATAACTTAGTGGGTACTAAACAGTCCATTTTCTCCAGTAATTAGAAAGCCAGAAGGCTTATATGATATATACAGATTCCCCTGTTTATATCTTGGATTTTTTCACTTGTACTATTGGGGAATAATATGGGTATCTTGACTAGACTATATATTCTTAGGATCCCATGGTCGATGGGATCCTATGTTGGTGATTACCTCAAAACCATATTGTAGTTCCTAAATCATTAATTGTTGAGAGTTGACTAACCCTTACGTATAATTACTTTAAAAAGTGGCAATATTGGCAGGGTATGGAGCTCAAGTTCTGTCACTATTAATAGTTCATCAGCTGCTTTATCAGTCTTTAAGTGGAATTATTCTTTGGGAAATAGTCTGTTATAACTCTGAAATGGAGTGAAGACTCCAAAGAATTTGTTATGTGGTTATACAGTAGCCCTTATTTTGGCTGCTCGAGCCATCACTCCATTAAACATATTCTTCCCGAAGAAAAAAGTTTATGTTCCTAAATAATTTCCCACTGTTCAAAGGATGCTAGAGGCCCTTTTTATAAGTCCTTGCTTGAATCTACCTTCTGTGTATAGTAAAAGATTTTGGAGTCACCTTTGGGATTCTTTTTTAGGACTTAAAACACAGTGCGTTGTTTCCCAGGGTTGCTTAAAAAATTACCATGAACTGATGGCTTAAATCAATAGGAATTTATTTTTTTATAGCTCTTGAGGCCAGAGTTTCAAAATCAAGGTGTTGGCAGGTTTGGTTTCTTCTGGAGCTCTGAAGGAGAGTGTGGTCCATGCTTCTCTTAGCGTCCAGTAATTCTTGATGTTCCTTGGCTTGTGGATGCATCACTTCAGTCTCAGCCTCCATCTTCACATGGCATTCTTCAAAGTATCTTCTGTCTATTCAACTTCCCCTTTTGTTATAAGGATGCCAGTTATTGGATTAGGGCCCATCCTAAACTGGCATGACTTCATTATTGCATGATTACATCTGCAAAGACCCTACTTCCAAAGGTTACAGAGGTTAGGCGTTCACCATCTGTTGAACATGTCAACATTGGAGACACAATTGTACTCACTACACATAGTAAGATGTTACTACTTCGGGCTAGAATTAGATGATGATTTGTCTAACTTCTTTATTATTTTTCTTGTTTCAGACCAATGAAGTGAATCAAGGTGATGCCTTAGAACATAATTTTAGTGCCATCTATTGTGCACTGACTTTACCAATAAACCATATTTTTTCAGCACAAAAAATTCCAGCGGTAAGGCAGTTTTACTTGATGAACTTGCATTTTTCTGAAAATATTATGTCACCTTTTATAATGAACCCCTACAGTAATTTTACCTAAAACAAGACTTTTTTATGACCTATAATCAGCTTAGGAGAAAGGAAAGTGGTGAAGGAAGGGAGAACTTCCTCTTGACCTTTGATAATTGCTGGTATTGTGGCATTATTACAGTTCTTCAGTTAGAGCTCTGTGGAGGTTGGCAAACTCACTACCCTATACTAGTCTCCTCTTTGACACCTTAAATGTTACCGTGTTTTTAAAATGTTAAAGATGTATTCTGTTAGGTGTTTTGATGTGTAGATGTGTTTTCTAAATTTCTTTTTTATTGTTACTAGGCCACCATGAAGACCTTACTTGAAACTTGGTCAGAATTATACAGAGCATTTGCTCGTTGTGCAGCCTTGGTGGCAACTGCAGAGGAGAATTTGTGCTGTGAGGAACTTTCTTCCAAGATAATGTCCAGTTTGGAAGATGAAGGCCTTTCAGTGAGTTTATCCTGGTACATTTTTTGCATGTAAAGGATTCTTTTCAAGTAAATAGAGATAACACTTGTGAACTGTCATTTACTAATGCTTTTAGTTTATAAGTAATGAAGTTAGTGTATAAAACGAGTAACAGCTTTGTGAGACAGTTTGGTGTCTTTGAACTCTAAGGTCCATGTATCAGGACCATTTAACAGTGATTTGCTTTTACTACTCTGTTGTGTGTCTGTGCCATTCTAGGTGAACCGTACAAGGACCTTACTGTCCTGGACCTTGCTTTATCATATGTTAGCTCTTTAAAGTGTATACTCTAGAAGTTTGTAGATCTAAAAATGTAGGTTCCTATTCACTCCTTTTCCTTACTCTGTAAAAAAAACAACTGCTGTCAGCAGTTTGGTATATATCATTCTAGAATAGACCTCTTTCTTTCTACCCATAAGTTACATACTTATGCTCACATATGTACATGAATACAGTGTTCTTGCCAGTTGAAATTTATTTATTACTCTGAAGAATGGTTTTTTCCATCTGAAAAGATAGATTTTCTACCTCTTAATAGTGGTTACCCCTGCGGAGAAGAGTAGAAGTATTTATAATATTCTCTTTTTTAAAATATTGACATAATTCTGATTATGGTATTTTGGTACTATAGTATTTGTCAGAGCGACTTTAAAAATGTAAATCAGATTAAAACACTTCTGTAGCTTTTTGTTGCATTTGGAATAAAAATCTGAACTGCTTACAACTGCCCTTGAAGCTTGTGCTTCCTTCTTCAAAGAATCTTATTTATAATTAGTCTTGTTAATTTCTATTTGAGCATCTTGTTATCAAAATCGTTTGTGTACTTCATTCTGTAACTTCCCCCACACTCCATGAGGTTAGGGACTTTCTGTCTTGATGTATATCTGTGGCTTTTATCTGGCCAGCTAGACAGTGAATTTGTTGAAGGCTTTTATAATTGTTAGGGAGAAGCTTGACCCTCAGTTTTCACCTTTAAATTATTGTCTTGGGTAGGCTTACATCTTTGTTCTCTTCTGCAAGAAATGTAGAATCTATCAAGTTTTATAAAATACCCTGTTGGGATTTTGCTTGTGATTGGTTGGTTATATTGCATTTATAGATTAATTTGGAAAAGAATTTACATCTTTATAATGTTGAGTTTCTCTATTAAGTAATATTTATTCTAAACTTAACCAAGCTTGCTTGATTTTTTGGAAGTTTTAAAGCTGTTTTTCAGCTGTTATGTATGGTCTCTTCGCTGCCCATATTTGCTTGCTGCTGGAGTATATGAGATCTGTTGGTAATGTGCATTTCCGTATGTTAAACCAAACTTGTGTCCTTGAGATACCCTTCTTGGTCACAGTGGAAATCTTTTAAAACATTGTAGATAAAGTGTTTTAAAATTTTTTGCGTATATCTTCATGAGTGAGATTGGAGTTCCTCATTGTCCAGATTTTGTATTTGGGGAATAACAGACATGTATGTGACTGATAACTCCTTGTCAAATATGTAACTAAGTAATTAGTTACAATTTTTAGGTTTCAGAAAAATTTTTATCACAGTTTTGAAGATACTGTTCATTTGTTCATTTCTGTAAAACTTTTTTCATTTTTACAAAATATGCATCTAAGACTATTCTTACTTTTGTTACTGCTACTGTTACAAATGCATTGTTTGATACAAATTTTTTTAAAATAATTTTAAAAACATTATTTATTTATTTATTTTGGCTGCACCAGGTCTTAGTTGTGGCATGCGGGAATCTTTTAGTTGCAGCATGGTATTCAGGCTTCTTAGTTGTGGCATGCGAACTTAGTTGCAGCATGCACGTGGGATCTAGTTCCCCGACCAGGGATCAAAACCAGGGCCCCTGCAAGGGGAGCGTGGAGTCTTACCCACTGGACTACAGGGAAGTCCCACTAATTTTTAATTTTTTTGTTATTAATCTCTTTTTTAGTTTGTAAAGTTTTGGGGTTTTCCTCTTGCCTTTAGAATTTAGACATTTCACCATGGTGTGTCTTGAGGCGTCTTTTAAACTGTTTTAAGTACTTGGTAGACCCTTTCAATCTAAAGAGCTGTACCTTCATCTCAGGAAGAGTGCTTAGATCTTCAGGTGTCATCTTTGTGTCTGTTACTTTTCTTTCTTTATATCTGTTTGTGTTTTGCTTTATTTTTGGTACTGCTTTCTGGGAGCTTGATACTTCTGTTTCCATTCTTTCTCTGTTTAAATGCTGAGGTGTTTTATAATAGTTTTATTTTTACATTTATGTTTTTAAGTGGATATGATTTCCTCTTTGAAGATAGTAGTTTTCTTCTGTTTCTGTTATTACCTCTTGCCTTGTGGATTAGTTCTATTGGTATTTAGCACACCTTCTTCATATTTGTCAGTAAAGGTTAATATTGAACAATATTGGTAGGTGGAATGTGTTTTCTAACCCAGGAGAGATCCCCTGTTTTTCTGGCTTTGATAGCCAATTGTAGTTACAAGCAAGCTTCACCTTGTAATTGTGAGCAAGAAGGAAGCACTGGAGCTTTAACATCTTTTCTGTATGGGTGTGTAGGTTATCATCTGTACTGAACTTTCCATGTGGTTTTCTTAGGTTAACTGGGGGCTCTCCCTTCCTCCTCTTGGTCCTTAACACTGACTGGGGGAGGTTGTCTTTAGTGGCAGACTTGTGAATTAGTCCAGTGAATTGGACAAGTGAAAGGTAATGGAGAATAAAAGAAGAGCAACTGTGTTATAGAACTTTAATTTCAGTAGTCTTTTAATTACCCATTTGATTTTTCTAATGACCATCATATCTTTTTCTCAGAATCCTCCCTGTGTCTTCTGTTACTCGGTTTCTTCTAGGAAAACTCACTATTTTTGAGGTGTTCTTGGACTCATAGTGCTGGGATTTCCTTTGTTCTGTTTTCAGTCTCCCTTGCCCCCCATCTTTAAAAAAAGTTGCCAGAAAAATGTCTGATGTTTCTAAGGGTTTATTTTTATTTCATTTGGATTTGAGGGAGGAGGAAAGGGTATCGGGGAGCTTTAGCAACATTTCACATTTTGTTTTGTTTCTGCTGGGTTTAGTGAACACTTCTGTAATTTTGAAGAGAAATTTGGTAAAGAATCTAATTTTGAACCTAGCTCTTCCATTCTCAATTTATTGGTTTATATGCTGAGTTTTATGGGCATCTTAAAGCTGAATTATTTTCCATAAATATTGGGAAACAAAAAAAAGGTATAGTACTTGGCACACAGCAGTTAACTGGGAAATATTCATAACCATATACTTAATGTACCTTAAATGGTATAAACTATGACATGTGTGTTACTATATGTTATATGTGGGAGTTAAAAGTCTTATATTTTTGTTCATGCTTACACTTTATATAAACCATGCCATAAACCATGCCAGTAGTTAAAAGATTCTAATATAATACTTAACTATTCTTTCCTAGAATTTATTGTTCTTGGATAGGATCACTCATATTATTACTGTAATGGTTGATTGCATCGACTTTTCACCATATAATATTAAGTATCAGCCCAAAATTAAATGTAAGTATTTTATTTGCTTACCTAATATATCATAAACATGGCTGTCTGGAACTGTTGTCAGGGCAAATCCTAATAGCTTTTCCCATCTTATTTTACCTACTTCTGATGCTGTGTAGCCATGTTAGTTACTATGCTAGTAGCTCACATGCTTGCTCTCTCTCCTTCTCTGTGTGTGTGTCTCTCACCCTCCCCCCCAATCTAACTCCTTTTTATGATGCAGAAACATAAATATTGTCCTATTAGAGATTGTCTAATAATACAAATGATTTTACTTACTCCATCTGGTACAGGGATTATCTGGACAAAAAACTTTGACGTTTGTTAAAATGTTCTTATTTGATAGCCTGATTTGAAATAATCATTGAGTTGACATTCAACTGCATAGAAAATCTTGGCAGTGATTAATCAGTTACGGATTTACAGGAAATTTAAAATGATGCTAAAAGTTTAACTCAATTTTTACTGTATAAAATTGGACAATTGAAATCATAACAAGTTGTCTTATTTTTATAACTATGTTCCTTGGTTAATTCTAAATTATATTGTAATAAATACTGAGCTGTTTTATTCTATACTAAGTGGTTCTTTGAACTTATATATTTCTACCAATGATTATATATTTTCATACTGTATAGGAAAGAACCTTCCAGTAATGAAAAATGTGGATGTTTAAAGGTTACTTTTCCTGTTTAAAGATTGGGAACAGGGCTTCCCTGGTGACGCAGTGGTTGAGAGTCCACCTGCTGATGCAGGGGACAAGGGTTCGTGCCCCGGTCCAGGAAGATCCCACATGTCGCGGAGCAGCTAGGCCCGTGAGCCATGGCCGCTGAGCCTGCGTGTCCGGAGCCTGTGCTCCGCAATGGGAGAGGCCACAACAGGGAGAGGCCCGCGTACCGCAAAAAAAAAAAAAAAAAAAGATTGGGAACATACTCAGTTTTCTTTTCTTTTGGGTTTGTTTTTTTTTTTTTTTTTTTTAAGGTTCGTGTCCTTCTTTTAAAAAAATTTATTTTATTTGTTTATTTTTGGCTGCGTTGGGTCTTCATTGCTGCGTGCGGGCTTTCTCTAGTTGCAGCGAGCAGGGTCTACTCTTTGCTGCGGTGTGCGGGTTTCTCATTGCGGAGCATGGGCTCTAGGGTGTGCGGGCTTCAGTAGTTGTGGCACGCGAGTTCAGTTGTTGTGGCTCGTGAGCTCTAGAGTGCAGGCTCAGTAGTTGTGGCGCACGGGCTTAGTTGCTCCATAGCATGTGGGATCTTCCCGGACCAGGGATCGAACCCATGTCCCCTGCATTGGCAGGCAGATTCTTAACCACTGTGCCACCAGGGAAGTCCCTCAGTTTTCTTTCAATAAGATCTATCTTTGATGAATTAGTGTAAAGGCTACTAGAACATAAAATATTTTTAGGGTTTTTTGGGGGGAGTTTTTGGCTTTTTTGGGGGGTGTTTCAGTTTTAACTAAATAGTAATGTAGAGAAACATGTTATGTGACTAAAGTGTATTACAGGTCAAAGCATCCCAGCCTTGATGCCACAGAAATGGATGTGCTTGAGTTTTTTTTTTTTTTTTAATCTTAGCCCCCTTTGGGGCTGAGCAACTCTTAATCTGATTACCTCTTTGTCCGAAAAATAAAATTCTCTAAATATCTTAACTATAAAAAGGTTATATAACAAATGATATCAGAAATTATTTTGTAAGCCACCGAAGTTTGATAAGGCAAGACGATGAGCTCCAGGTGGACATAATTTTACCTATTTTGTTACTTCTGAAAAATTAGAATTAACTGAATATCCGTTCTACCCATGATCTATAAACCCAGAATTAGAAGTCTTTTGTCTTCATTCCTTGTCTTTCAAGAGGTGTTCTTGCTGTTTAAATTTATGGAAACTAGGGGAGATTTCTAAAAGCTGCCAGCAAAAGTTGAGGAGGAGAAGAAACAAAAATTAGAACTAGTTGAAAGAAAATTATTATTCATAAATGTGCATAAGGATCACTTTGAGAGTTTTTGGATAACTTTTATTTTGTAATTTGTTTTAGAGAAACATTGTAAAAATTATACACAGACACTAAACATTCTTTACTCAGATTCCTCAGTTATCAGTTGATTGCTTTTGTCTTATCATTTTCATCCCCCACTCCCCTTTATACTTTTTATTTTTATTTCCTGGAACCATTTCAAAGTACTTTTAGACAAGTCTTTGATCTAGAACATTTTCCAAGTGTCTTTCACGACCTTTAAAAGTAAAGAGTACAGGGCTTCCCTGGTGGCGCAGTGGTTAAGAATCTGCCTGCCAATGCAGGGGATACGGGTTCGAGCCCTGGTCTGGGAAGATGCCCATGCACCACAACTACTGAGCCTGTGCTCTAGAGCCCGTGCTCCACAACAAGAGAAGCCACTGCAATGAGAAGCCCGCACACTGCAACGGAGAGTAGCCCCTGCTCACCGCAACTAGAGAAAGCCTGTGCGCAGCAATGAAGTCCCAAGGCAGCCAAAAATAAATAAATAAATAAATTTATTTTTAAAAAAAATAAATAATTCTTTTTTATTTTTTTAAAGCAAAGAATACAAATAAAATTACTTTTTGAGAGTCTCTCAATTGGGCTCTGTCAATATTTCCTCAAGATTAGATTGAGATTTCATTTCTTCACCGGGATACTACAGAAGTATTATTTTCAGTGCATTATGTCAACAGGCACACAAGTCAGTTTGTCCCATTACTAATGATGTTAACATTTACTATTTGGTTAAGATGGTATCTGCCAGGTTTTCCACTGTAAAGTTAATTAGTAAATACTTAAATTAATAAGTTAATGTTTTGTGGCAGGTACTTTGAGACTGTGTAAATATCTTGTTAACCCAGCATACTTTTACCCATGAGTTTTTCAGCCACTCATGCTTCTTGCTTAAAACACTGTGATGTTTCCCAAAGTGGTAGTTCATATTGTTTCATTTAATTATGTTACATTACTTTGTATCAAGGAGTTTATCTTCTTTGCTTTAATTACATTAATTCTAAAAGCTGTCCCCATTTTAATTATTTATCTCATTATGTTCCCATAATAAACCATTCTACAATTATTTATCAAGCCACTAAGCACCAGACACAGGTGCAAGTGACATCCTAATGTAAGATACAGCTTCCTTTGTCCCCTATTTATTTTGTTTTTATCAGCATGGATTTCTGTTATTCAGTAGGCTGTAATTTATTACTGTTAAAATTTAATGTTCTTGTTGGCGTCTATGACCTTTTCATATGTTTCCATTATTCTTTGAGAACTTTGACATAAGATGTTTATATTTTTCCCTGCCTCAGCCTGGAACCAGCCATATCTCCAAGGAATATGGTTCCTTTTAGCTGAGAATGGCATTTAGAAACCAAAATCTGTTCATTGCTATTAAGGTGTCACTGCTTCTGGATCTCTGAGTGGACAGAGGTGGGAAATACATTGGTGTGTTTGTGAACTACACAGTTAATGTTTCTCTAGATTTACTTTCAGTTATTTTCTCATATAAAGTTTATTCTAGTCTTGGATATCCCTTTTCTCTGTTTACCTGCCTCAGTATTTATACTCTTTGATCAGTCTCTTGTATGTAACTGCTCCCCTGACTACGGGCTGTCTTCAGCCTCAACATACGAGCCAAGAATTTCTGGGTGGCCTTTCCAATTTAAATTATTCATGTATGGGAAACTGATTCTAGGGAAGAAGGTTGACTTCCTTTCAGTAGCAACACTTGTTTTTCATTTCACCACATGATATTTTTAATTAATAAGCACTGAATTAGAGTTTTTTCTTAAATCTGAGATATCTTAACCTTAAAAGAATGGATTCTTTGAGGGAAACAAAGGTAATTTTGGAATAGATATGATTTTCTTGACAAAACATAATGGGTTTACCCCTGGAGAGAGATGGAGTCTAAGAAGGGTGCAAAGGAAAGTTGGACAGATACATCTTTTTCTTTAAATCTAGGCTTTTTCCCTTGTCTTATTTCTGAGGATTTGGATCTCTGACTTGTTCAATATTAACTTGTGGGGTTTAGTGTACTATAGATGAGCCAGGAAGCAATGATTCTAAGGGAAATCTTGTTTCTTATTTTTAAAATGGACTTTAAACTTTTAATTTTGGAGCACAGCTTATATAATTTAGTGTTTTCTTACAAATTAGTTGTTGAAATTCTGAGACTATAAAATAAAAATTTTAATGCATTTAAAAATTCCTTAGAGAAAATAGAGTCATTTTTCTGGAATTCTTATTCTAGCTCTGCCAAACAGTTTTCCCTTATCTCTGATTCTCTTTTAGAGATAATGTTGTAGTGATGTTTATCCACTAATGGTATTTCATTTTAAGATTTATGGGTATCACTCTACAGAAACACATGTATTAGATGTAGATGTCATGTAAATGTGAGACATAAATTGTAAAGATGAACAGTGACACTTTTCAACACACTTGAGTTTTTAATAAGTTTAATTTTATCCTAGCACCACAGAGACCTTCAGATTGGTCCAAAAAGAAGAAGGAGCCCTTGGAGAAATTGGCTTCTTTATTTAAACTTATTGTGAGAGTGATCTATTCTTTCCACACTCTGAGCCTCAAGGAAGTACATTCTGATACTCTCCTCGCTATTGGCAACTCAATCACCAGCATTCTTTCCAATGTACTTGGACATATTTCTTTGCCTTGTATGATCCGAAAAATATTTGCAACTTTAACAAGACCTCTGGCATTATTTTACGAAAACGCAAAGTAAGTATTTTGGCTTAATAACTTCGAATTAAACATATATAACTAGATTTGGGTAGCAAACGTTTATTGTTTTCATATCAGCTTTGCTGTTAAAGATCTTAATCTTTAAAGTTTAGTGGAAGGGGTAATATATGAAACTGTTTTTGTTTAAAAGTTCAAGTAATAAATAAGTATGCGGTAGAAGTTCAAGTAATAAATAAGTATGAGGTAGAAATTGGAAGTCACTTTATTTTTCATGATTAATCCAACCCTCTTTTTACTTTAGTGCTTGTCTTTTCAGAACTGTTAATACAGAAAGCATACCTCTTAAATGTATGATATATATGACTTGACACACTGCTTTGCAGTTAAGTATTATATATTGTATGCACTTAGTATATTGGATGCATCTTGAATCATACACCTAAGAATATCATTGTTTTTAATGTCTGCATAGGGCTTCATGAAACTTTACCCGGTTTCCTGTTGGTGGACATATGTTTTCTAGTCTTTTTCCTTATAACTAACTATCACATTTGAACATATATGTACATAAATCATTTACCACTAAATAGCAGAACAGGGCCCTAAAATTGAAATGGTTGGTTCAAAGGGTCTATGCATTTAAATTTCTGAACTACCCTCCAGAAGTTTGTATTAATTTACATTACCTTTTACATTTGAACCAAAGAAAGCGGTGCCTAAAAAACAACATGAAAAAATCCCAAGTAACATACTTGAAAGAAGCATTTTGGAAGAATTCATTAATGTTCTTTATAGCAAGGTTGTGTGGTTCAGTTATAATACAGCCTGTCTTTCATAAATTCACAGAGAAAGCTTTAGGAACAGATTTTATAAAATACAAAATAGAACTCCAAATTCATTAAGTTTTTGCAAATCTTTTTTAAAGTCCTTAAGCTTCATCAAAAATAATAATGCTTTTTAAAAAGCATGGAAACAAGTGACTACTAGTATTAATACTTTGAGGTCTATTCCAGATTTTTTTCTTTAACTCCTATTTTAAAGACAGGTTTGTTTCATGTTTAAATGTTTGCAGTTTGACAATTTTTGTTAGGTCTTGAGGCACCTTTGTATATCACTATGCGTGTCTCTTTTTTGTGCTGCATTACGATATTTCTAGGTTTAATGTTCTAAAATACAAATGGTACTCTGTTTTTCTTCATAGGTTTGATGAAGTTCCTAAAGTGTATAGTTGTATGAACAACAAGGTAAAAATAGACATTGTCCATAAAATACACTTTCATGAAGAAAAATTTTAGGATTTAAATAATTGTCTTCCTTAAATATAATTTTGCTGATTTTTTTTAAAGGGTCATTATTACACCTTAATTTTAATGAACTTTTAGTAGCAAGACGTGGATATAATCAAAGGATAGTTTTTGTTGTTGTTGTTGTTGTTTTAAATTTATTTACTTTTGCCTGCATTGGGTCTTCATTGCTGCGTGCGAACTTTCTCTAGTTGCAGCAATCGGGGGCTACTCTTCGTTGCGGTGTGCGGGCTTCTCATTGCGGTGGCTTCTCTTGTTGCGGAGTACGGGCTCTAGGCGTGCGGGCTTCAGTAGTCGTGGCACGTGGGCTCAGTAGTTGTGCACAGGCTTAGTTGCTCCGCGGCATGTGGGATCTTCCCGGACCAGGGCCCGAACCTGTGTCCCCTGCGTTGGCAGGCGGATTCTTAGGCTCTGCGCCACCAGGGAAGTCCCAAAGGATAGTTTTTTAAAGAAAGATTTAATATTGCTTTAAATTCATATAACTCCATCTCCTGTCTCATCCCTTCATATATGAAGGTAATTGGTTCCAAGATTTTATAGGTAAAACTTCTGTAGGCAACTATTAATCTCTTATAATTTATGTGAAAACATAATTTTTTTCTGTTAATGGAGAATAAGCTTGAATTCAAGCTGTTGTATTGATAAAGTAAGTTCTTGCTGGCCTATAAAGAGTTATATATTGAAGGTGATGGGAGCTTTTAAAAAAAATTGAAATAATAGCATGTTCTGTGAGTTTACTTTAGTATGCTCTGTGCTTTTATTTTTTCTGTTTGAAAAGTAACATTTCTAAGTGTTATCCTAATGAACTTTTTCTTTTTCCTAGTTAGAAAAGCTACTAGGAGAAATTATTGCTTGTCTACACGTCAGCTACACTGGGACTTATGACAGTGAACTTCTTGAACAGATCTCGCCATTATTATGCATAGTATTTTCACACAAGAATAAACAGATTAGAAAACAAAGTGCTCAGTTCTGGAATGCCACATTTGCTAAAGTGACGATGTTGATTTATCCTGAGGAGTTAAAGTATGCTAACAACAAAACTCTTTTATACAGTTACTCTGTTCAGATTGTGTATTGACATTTTGGTTTTAACATAAAATTTCCTTATGAGGAATCATTGCAGAGGATTTCTTAGTTGAACTATTATTTGGAGTACATGGTGATTATTAAAATTATTTGACCCTTTGCTTTGGTCCTTAGAGTAACCTTAGTTTTAGGAACACAAAAAGCAATTTCAGATTATCCTTAACAAAAGAAATTTCCAGCAAAAGGCAGGAAATTGATGGCTGTTAAATCTAAGTGATGAAAAAAAAAAAACCTAAGTGATGTGTACTTAATGTAACAGTCTACTTTTTGATTTAAAATTTTGCTCAAAATTTTATGTTTAAAATTTGGAAAATTGGAAAACTTTTTAAAGGATAAAATTCAGATACTGAAGAGTTTAGTGAAAAATTCAAATAGTTGGCTGTGTTTTGCCACTTTAAAATTATAATTAAAGTGTTCTTGTTAATGTGTCATCAGTACTGCTCACTTAAGGCATATATATTTATGTATTTTTTTGAAGACCAATACTAAAACAAGCCAAACAAAAATCTCTGCTTCTGTTGCCTGGTTTGGAAAATGTTGAAATTATTGAGGAATACAGTGGACCATATTCAGATACAGTAAGTTGGTGGGGGGTGGGGCGTTGTTTACTTTTGCATGATGTTTGAGTAGTTCTTTTATTGCGTTTCAGTGTAGTTTTAAAAAGGACGAAAGCTTAGAATGTTTACTGAAGTGATAAACAAGTAAAACCTGAACAGAAGTGTTCCGTAACAGTTTTCCATAAAGTTAGTTGTGTGGCCTAGAAAACTTATGAATTAAGGGCAGTAAATTTCACCATAGAGTCTCATTTAAATAATCTCTGGTTCTTGTTCATTAATGATCTTTTTTGTTTAACTATGGCACCTCAGTGTATTGTTTTGCAAAGGTTGGAATTATTGAAATATATGGTTAAACGTTGCTTTATATAAACTGGGAATACTAGTTACTAATCCCTATGTAAGCAAGAGCTACACTTCATTTTCTCATTTCTTTGCATTGAATCTCATTCATTCTGCCAGAGAAACACATCCTTGAATATCACATTATCCATTTGGACCAAGGTTACTTTGGCTAATAGTACTTGATTACTATCTAAAGATTAAGGAGTAAAGATAGAAGCACTATATACTCATCAGGTAGAACACCCTTAGGCACTTTTTTCCTATTCAACAACAAATGGAGTCTCACTGTTTTTTGTTTAGGACCTTAAGAGAAAAAGTGTTATAGCTAGCTAAATGCTTTTACTTAGTTTTGGTTTTTGGGTAAAATAAAAGTTCTTATCAGATAATTATCTAGACTTGTTTATTAGACTCCTTCAGTGTAATTTGGCCTGAAAAAGCCATATATTCTGTTGGGAGGGATCTGATAGTATTTTCTGTCATGTATGTTTTATTGTTTAAAGTTTTGTGGCTTTGGTTTTTCTTTTAAAAAAATTTCCAGTAATAAGAGGGGTATTTGAGTTCAGTAATTCGATTCATTTTTATAGTGTTTATTTGGTATATCTTATTTTCAGGATGCAAAACAACTATTGCTGTATAATTTGGAGACAACAAATCTTTGCTGTTACTGCATTAGACAGTGGCTTTCTTTTCTTTGACATGATCTTAGTAGATATGAATAGTCAAAAGAAATTTGAAATGAGTATTAATTAGACTAATTATCAAAATGTGAAAAGGATAAATAAAAAACATTTGCACATAATGAAATTGTTTTACTTTTACAAAAACAGACAGAAAATTCACAGTTAAATATGAAGATAAGTGGCATGGAAAGAACCTCAAGTGGAAAAAGAGATTCTTTTTTGGCACAAAGGAAGGATACAAAAGACAATATGAAACCACAAACTAAAGTATGTTTTTCAAAGTGTGTTTAATAGGACTTTTAAAATTAAAGTATATGGTAGCTTGCAAATATACAACTTCTGATTGGAAGAAAAGCCTGTTAAAGACTAAATAAAAGATGGGATTGTAGGGAAATAATAAAGTGTGGCCTGGGAAGACTATTAAGATGGCATGGTAATCTAGAAGCCTTGGGAGGTGATTACTTCTTAGTAAAGTTAAGTCTGCATAACACTGAGCATTTGTTTAGTATAGTTACTCGAGGCAGCAGCCCCCTTGAGATGGAATGAAACTAAATAAGATTAACTATAACATAGGTAGCATGAAAGGAGAATGTTTTAGAACTTCTGTTATTGAATAGGAAGAGAATGCATCGCAAGACATCTGTTGTAAGCTCATATATAAAACTAAATATCTAGTAGCTAGTGGCCAATTAACCAATTTTCAGATAATAATTCTTTCTTCCAGGACCTCCAGTAAAGGGGTGTTCTAGAATCTTGAGACCATGGCCCTGGCAAAATGAAAGAAATATGTTATTTTTAAAGAATAACTTTGACGCAGTCTTGTAGCAACTGAAAAGTAGAATGAAAACAACTGCTGAAAATTTGTAAAAATGACATTACGGTACCAATATTATTGGCATGTAGGACATATTATTTTGGCAACTTTTACTTGAGTAGTTTGTACTTCAACTTGAAACTGCAGATATACTTTCCTCCCGCCAAAACACTTGATTTCTGTGTGTTGGCCTGAAAAACATTTGCCCATGCTTTTTTGGTAAGCACACATTTGCCTACTTTTTTTTTTTTTTAAGGAAATGGAGATCCATTGTTTGTTTTTTTACATAAATTTATTTCTTTATTTTTGGCTGCATTGGGTCTTCATTGCTGCACGCTGGCTTTCTCTAGTTGCAGCGAGTGGGGGCTACTCTTCGTTGCGGTACGTGGCCTTCTCATTGCAGTGGCTTCTCTTGTTGCAGAGCACAGGCTCTAGGCACATGGGCTTCAGTAGTTGTGGCACGTGGGCTCAGTAGTTGTGGCTCGCGGGCTCCAGAGCACAGGCCTTAGTAGTTGTGGTGCATGGGCTTAGTTGCTCCGCGGCATGTGGGATCTTCCTGGACCAGGGCTCAAACCCGTGTCCCCTGCATTGGCAGGCAGATTCTTAACCACTGTGCCACCATGGAAGTCCTTGCCTCCTTTTGAAAGAGGTATAATAATTTTTATTTTCTGAGTATTTAATAGAGGCAGAATGAAAGTTAAGGACATGGTACTAATTGTTATTAACCAGGAGTATTGTATGAGTTTGAACTTCAAACTTCCTAGTCATTATCAAAAACCTTTATCAGAGTGCCTGAAGAAAGATTGATTGAAGTATTAGAAAATAATTTGGAAACACAAAATGTGCATTAATGTTTTCAATTTGCAGTTGAAACTAGAGTCTTCAACTCCAAAAGCAAAGAGTGAAATGCCTTTGGAAGAAGAAAAGTCTACTGACTTTGTGTTTATACCTCCAGAAGGAAAAGAAACAAAGGAAAGAATACTCACTGAACACCAGAAAGAAGTACTCAAAACAAAGAGGTTTGTAGTACTTTTATCTTGAATTGAGTATTCCATATTTACATTTAGATTTCATGTGGCAAACCGTAATTTTAAGTTTATAACTAAGATACTGTGTATACTGTGCTATATTTTAAGTGTCAAAAAGATAGATTGTGCATAACTACATTTCATAATGTATAAGACTGCCTTGAAATGCACTAAATGTTTCTAAACAATTCCTTTATTGAGGTATGGGAGGAAAAGGTAGGGGAGATGGTTTCATGGAAAATCTGGAAAATAAGCATTTAAACCTTGATTTTATATTCTTAAAATGTAACTACATGTAGAATTGTAAGTTTAATTTCTAGTTGGAGGAATATCAGATATTGAAGTTGCTTATAAAAAATCTTTTTCAGGTGTGATATTCCTGCCATGTATAATAATCTGGATGTTTCACAAGATACTTTATTTTCTCAGTATGGTCAGGAAGAGTCTATGTAAGTATGGAAGTTGTTGAAGTAACTGGTTTTCTAATTTTTAATTAACAGTATTCTAATTTATGCACTTATTTATTTCAGGGAAATTCCTACTTTAACTGAAAAATCCAAGGAAGATTCCAAGATGATATTTAAGGTATATTTGGTATTTCATATTTTGGGGTTTTTAGAGTCACCCTTCCATTATTATGGAGTCTCTTATATTAATGTTAAGGTTTATTGTATAATCTCTTAACTTTCCTTAGCAGACTTTAGCAGAATTATAGTCATTATATATGTGGGTCTGCATTTGTGTGTGAGTGCATGTGTGTTTAAATGAATTTGGCTTTATTGAATACTTACAATTGGAAACACAAATTAATAGGCATCTACCATCACCTTTGGAAAATTTGCAAAATATTGCAAGTCAGATTGCCCTTTGAATTACTAAAGCTTTACACAAAAATTTCCCCAGAAAGTCAGACTTGTTTGCTGGTTAATCTATGTATATGTACATTTCTGTGCAGGAGGAACATAAGGAGAGTGACGTTGTCATTCCTCAACATGTCTTGGAAAACTGTGGTATGGATGAACACCTTGAAGAGGCTTCCCTTTCGAATAATGAGTGTGGTTCTATTGAGGAAACCAATCCAGAAATACTGAGCAGTAATGATTCCAGAAAAAAGGCTCTAATTGTATCAAAGAAGACGCCAGCTGAATGTGCATCTAGTACAGAAAATACATTTGGTGTCAGCAATAGCTCAGTTTCTAATGCCACTATTTCTGGAACTCCTCCCCCACAGCCTACAAGTCGAAGGCAATCCTTTATTACTTTGGAGAAGTTTGATGGCTCAGAAAATAGACCCTTTAGTCCATCCCCCTTGAATAATATGTCATCAGCTGTTATAGTGAAAAATAACCAGGAAGGCACGGCTAAAACAGATAATCCACCAAAAGCAAAGAAAAGAGAAGTGGCTCTTTCAAAATCTGACTCTGAAAAAACAGTGCATGGGATTAAGAGATCAGGCCGAAGGTCGAGTAAGCCTGAACCAATAGGGAATAAAAAGTCTAAGCCCTTGATGAGATCTGATCAGGAGAAAAGTACTCGGGAATCTGTTGATGGCATGGTAACCTTAGAAAATAACCCACCTGGTTTGCTTAATCAAACAGAATGTGTATTAGATAATCAGGTTCATCTCTCTGAGTCTTCAGTGGAGTATGAGGATACGATGCTTAAACCAACAATAGAAAATACTATACTATTAGAAAACAATACTGGAGAGGAAAAAACCTTAGAAATTAATTTGGAATCCAAAGAAAACACACCCCCAGCCATAATAACAACAGATCAAACAGTAAATGAGGATAGTCATGTTCAGATAACTCCAAATCATAAAACCCTTAGACGATCTTTAAGGCGACGTTCAGAAACAGCAGAGCCAACCACTGATAGCCAAGATAAAGAAAATAATCAAAAAAGGGAAAGACGTAAGGAAGAAGAAAAGACTCTGCAGAGGAGTCCATTGCATGTAAAAGATGATGTTTTACCTAAGCAAAAATTGATTTCTGAACAAACTGTACAGGAAAATTTGATTGAGAAAGGAAATAATTTACATGAGAAGACTTTTGGGGAAACCAGCGCTAATGCTGAAATTGATGAAAATAGAAGAAAGCCAGATCTTGAGACTACTAAATCTGAGGGAGACGGTGCCCAGGACATTGCAGATAAATCCTCTGAGAAACCAGTAAGGGGACGAACACGGTATCAAACAAGAAGAGCATCCCAGGGTTTACTTTCCAGCATTGAAAACTCAGAATCTGATAGTTCTGAGGCAAAAGAAGAAGGTTCTAAAAAGAAAAGATCTGGAAAATGGAAAAACAAAAGCAGCGACAACGTTGGCATTGAAGATCAAGAAGAGAAAATGGTAAAACAGGAATGTATAAAGGTTGAAAGTCAGATACATGATTATAAAGAGAATTCTGAAGTAGACAAAGATACAAAATCTCAGATCTGTGAAAAAGAAGAAAGTAATACTGTAACTCTTCAAGATTCTACAACATCTTCAGAATTATTGCAAGTTTCTGGTGATGTATCAAACACTTACGAGGGAAAAAGTAAAACTAACAAATGTGCAGAACATTCCTTTTCAAATCCTTCTGTACTAGAATCAAATCTAAGGACTAGAAATGCCAGTAAAAGATTACATAAGCGAGATTCTCTAGAAAATAGTGTGGGTGAATCCTCAAAAACAGAAACATCAGACATTTCTCTGCTTTCTGAAAAAACTCTTCAAACACTTGAATGCCAACACAAGAGAAGTAGGAGGGTGAGGAGATCTAAAGGTTGTGATTGCTGTGGAGAAAAATCACAACCTCAGGAAAAGTCATTCATTGGGTTAAAGAATACAGAGAATTATGATGTAAAAGTCAGTGAAACCAAAAAGACAGATGTGCAGACACCTGTAACTATATCAGAAACTTCTAAAGCTGATCTGTACTCAGAAGTAAAACTTTTAGATGAGCATCATAGTGTGAATTTTCATTTGGATCTCAAGGAGGAGAATGACACTATTAATGATTCATTAATTATATCTGAAACTGAGTTGAAAGAAAATACTATTCAAGACTTTCTTCCTTCTGAAATGGTAAATTTTAAAGAAGAAACTTGTGATAGGGATTCTGAGGTAGCAATATCTCTTGAAAGCCAGGAGCCATCTAATAAAAAATGTAAAACTGTTGACCCATGTTTAGATGACTCCAAAGATATTTCACTGGAATGTTTTACTTTGGAGACCAAAGAAGAAAAGCCAGAGGCTATCCCCAAAAAGGAATTGAGTATTACAGAGAACCTTGTTAATGTTGAAGCAAATGCAGAATTGAATCCAGGAGAAGTAGATGCTATGGAATTGAATGCAGAAAATGATAAATCTGAAGCTAGCTTCTCTGAACAAAAGAGTGTCAAAACTGATATTTCAGAGGAAGAGGTAACAGAGGAAAACAGTCAAAGAACGGATGCACCTGAAGAACTCAGTGCCGGCGAAGCAATAACTGTGGAATTTAATTCAGGTATTGGTCATTCTGATAATACCACACCTGTAAAAGTGAGTGCTCAGTTAGAGATTTCTGAACAAACAGCAGTTGGGGAACTAGAGAGAGGAAGTGATGAATCTGATCCAGGCTCATCTGGAGAAATGAATGTTGAAATGGAAAATTGTGAAGAAACAGTGATTGGTGAGGTGACCACTGAAACTGACCGTGTCAATGAAACAGAGGATGAGGACTTAACTACCAAAGCCTCTAAGCCTATAGAAGCTGAAACAAAGAGATTGAATGTAGAAATCGATAGCTTTGTGCCTGACACACTTGAGATGAGCACTGAAGAAGGAAAGGTTGACTCTAATAAAACTGAAACAAATATTGAACCTAATAAATTTGAGGAAACAAAATTAGGTGACAGTCAGATGGTAGTGGGAAATGATGGAATTTTACCGGAAGTTCACCATACTTCAGAGAAAGTGGAGGAGACGCTACAACCTCTGACAGCTGAAACAGCTGTTTCTGAACTGGTATCAGAAGACAATAATACATCTCCTCAAAAATTAAGGGATCTTGATCCTTTACTCATGTCAGCAAATGACAGTCCTAGTGGCATGCAGACACGCTGTGTCTGGTCTCCTTTGGCTTCTCCATCCACCAGCATTTTAAAGAGAGGACTAAAAAGACCCCAAGAAGATGAAATCTCATCACCTGTTCACAAGGTAGGGGAATTGAGGCTGAATATTAATGAGTCTGTGTTTAATTGGAATATTTTGGCCATATGGTGATACCTGGTGAATGACAGAATATTAGGTTTATATGATCATTCATTTTGAATATTTACCATGGTGGCTAGGGAAAAGGGCAGGTAGAAGGAAAGGTTGAGAAAGGAGACTGAAGCCCTTTAAATTTATTTATTTATTTATTTATTTATATATTTGCTTGCTTGCTGTGTTGGGTCTTTGTTGCTTCCCGTGGGCTATGTCTCGTTGTGGCGAGTGGGGGCTACTCTTCGTTGCAGTGCGCGGGCTTCTCACTCTGGTGGCTTCTCTTGTGCGGAGCACGGGCTCTAGGCCCACGGGCTTCAGTAGTTGTGGCACGCGGGCTCAGTAGTTGTGGCTTGCAGGCTCTAGAGCGCAGGCTCAGTAGTTGTGACACGCGGGCTTAGTTGCTTCGCGGCATGTGGGATCTTTCTGGACCAGGGCTCGAACCCGTGTCTGCTGCATTGGTAGGTGGATTCTTAACCACTGCACCACCAAGGAAGTCCCTGAAGCCCTTTAGATACTCCTTTATTTCAGGACACTAAGCTACAGATCTTCATATAACCATCACCATTGTTCACTTTTTGCAAACTTGATAATCTCTCATGGTGATTTTTTTTTTCTCCTCTTGGTACCATAATATATGAAGAAACACTTAGAAACTGATAAAGTAGCTTTAGTTAGCACTTACTATGTACTAGGACATTATGCTGTTTCACATTTAAGTATTTATATAAACTTATTTTCAAACCTTGTCTAATTAAAAAGAAAAAATCTCTTTAGGCTGTGCCTTCATTAATTTCTGGATATGATTTCATTTGTAATTATTTTGTTTATGTCCCCATCTTCTTCACTAAAATTTATCTACTTTGGTTTGTAAACATGGATTTACTTATGTATCTGCTTTAACCCCTGGCCCTGTGACTTGCACATAATTTGTTGAATAAATACAATTTAAAAAGGAAAAGTTGCATGTGCTTACATAACTCAACTTGTCCTCTCTAGCAAAGTAGATGTTTTGAAAAAGTACAACGTAGGCATTCCTTAATTTTGAAACTGAACCTACTGTTTACTGTAGAATACATGTGTTTATGTATACAAACGTGTATGTATAAATATAATTATACTGGCACTTAATTTTGCCTTTAGCCAGCACACTGTGAAGACTTCCCCAAGATATACTGAAAATTCTCATATTGAGAATTCAGTGATTAGTTCTTGGGAAGACTTAACACCACTTGAGGTTTTTTCAATTTGGTCTTGGTTTGCTTTTGTTTTGAGGCTCTTACTATTATTATTATTCTTTAATCTTAAGTTTAAATAGGCCATAAGGTAAAATGCATTTGATTTCTTCAGTATATTTTAGATTGTTAATATCAGTTAACTAGTCATGTTTTGTTTGATAGTAGCTCATTTTTTATTTAGGCAACAGTACAACATACAGTAGTTTTCTGTAGCAGATATATACAAAATCTGCCCAGTCTTTTGGGAATCAGGACCAGGAGGCATTTATATACATATTTAATGGTTTAAGTGCTCTGTTGTGTACTTACATCAGATAGCTGAATGCGTGAATAAAGAGTTTAGAAGAGGCCAAAAGGACTTCAAGCTGGGCTAAGAAAAGACAAAGCCACCCAATTGCTGTGACTCTTGTACCCTCAAAGAGTTAAGAACTGAGCTTAGTAAGATGTACCAGAGGCTAGTTAGTACTGTCTCTGCCTCTTTACCTTGTTCTTTACAGTCCATAGTAAGCCTGTAAGGTTAATAGAATTTGATTATACAATTTTAACTGTCACATGCAATTTCATTAAGTTTCTGCTGCTGTCCTTTCACTCTCCTTGTTGCTGTATTATGCAGTTTAGACCATAGATAATTGGAATGACCCTTGGTGTCTTGAGTAATATCTGTTAAAGCAGTCACCAGGAAGAACTACAACTATGTGCAGTTGGCTTCTAGTGAAATAAATTAAGCTTCACATTCTATTTTTGACTAACCTTATAATGAGAATTTACAGTGTTATTTTTTTTTAACTTATAATTTTGTTAAATAAAAACATGACCTATGTTTTCAGGTTCGCCGTGTCTCCTTTGCAGATCCTATATACCAGGCAGGATTGGCAGATGACATTGATAGGCGATGCTCTATTGTTAGGTGCCATTCTTCAAATAGTTCTCCCGTAGTAAAAAGTGTTAAAACTTCACCTACTGCGCAATCTAAGGTAAGCTGTAGGCTTTAAAAAACACACATGCAGACAGAATTGTGTTGGGTAATTTGTCTTAAAATTAACTAATTAAGAAACAAAACTTACTTGGTTTGGTTTATTGTTGTCTTGTCTGCTTACTTGGTAAGCAGACGTGAAGAGAAGAGGTGGTAAGAGGCAATGATGATCCAGCAAGTCATCGATCCAGTGATATTGTTACATTTTACATTTTCTGAAAATTTTAAGACATTACTGCAGGCTTAAGTTGTGAAAATAAAGTTGTAAAATTTACAGTTATCTAGGGTTCTGAGTTTTTTTTTTCTCCTTTCTTCTATCTAGCATAATACTACTTCAGCCAAAGGATTTCTGTCCCCAGGATCACGTAGCCCTAAATTTAAGAGCTCAAAGAAGTGTTTAGTAAGAAGTGCTTTAGTTTTCATGCAACTTTATATTTTCATGTTCAGTCAGGTGACCTCTATTTAACAGCTTTTGAAATTTATTCTAAGATTGCAGAAATGGCTAAGGAATCTATGCCATGCCCAACAGAAAGTGTTTACCCTGCTTTGGTGAACTGTGTAGCACCAGTTGACATCATTTTACCTCAGATTACATCCAACATGTGGTAAGTGGTTATTTAGGCTTCTGGCTTATACCTAGAGATGCCACTTAAGAGGGATATTTAAATGATCAAGGTTCTCATGTTTAGAATTTATTTATATGTACTTTAACACACTTTGTTTTAGAAATAAATGAAAATGCAGCTGGGAAGATGGGTGAGGTATGGCAATAATAGAAGCATTGATCATAATACAGTAATGGCTAAGATAATTGTGTGCTAAATATTTGCCAGGTTTTGCATACATTATCTTATTTAATCCTAATATAAATACTATAAGGAGTATAATTAGTTCCACTTTATGTTTGTAAAGGTTAATCTTGCTTAAGCCAGGTATACACATCAGATTCAAATTTTGTTTTAAAGTAAATGCATGTATGCCTGTCCTCAGAGTGGGCTAGGTGGGTCTATATAAATTCAGTTATGAGTGAGCTTAAATCAGGAAATTCAATTGGATAGGCCCTTACAAACAGAATAAATATAAAACTACATGACATTTTTCCTGTTTCTGTCATCTTTTCAGGGCAAGAGGACTGGGACAACTCATTAGAGCCAAGAATATAAAAACAATTGGTGATTTGAGTACTCTTACAGCATCTGAAATTAAAACTCTTCCTATTCGTTCTCCAAAAGTGTCTAATGTAAAAAAGGCTCTCAGAGTATATCATGAGCAGCAGGTAAAAACTTAGATGTTAGTCATAACATCATGTATAAATAAATGATCAAGCAATACAGTTACAGAAGTTTGCATTTAAACTATTCTTGCTTAAAAAGCTCATTTTATATGATGCCTTATCTTCCCTTCCCCTGCAGTTAAGAGTAACTTAAAAGATTCATTTATAATTCCATAGATTTGCTCATTTTGTACTGTTATTGTGTATAATACCTCTTTATTCTTTGAATTTTATTTTCCTACCCTCTTATCTCTTTTATTTCCACCAAATAGGTGATTGGTTTCATGGCTGCCATTTCTAAAACCTAGATGTTCAAATCTAAACATTTACAAAAATCTTGCAGATTTGTAGTTAACAGTATTTTGATTTTGATATCCAACACAATTGTGGCCAATTTTTTTTACTTGTTCTTCCTATCAACTTTTAACACAAACATTTTAGGTCATGGACATTTCTCAAGATTCTTATGAAAGCCAAGATTCTTTTACCCTATAAAAATGTATCAATATACGGAAAATTTTGTATATCATTTCAGAAGAATTCACAGACTCCTGAAACCCATTTCGAAACCCTTTATGTATTCATTGATACTATGCAAAACTGTAAATATATGAAAAAGGGGTTTTGTTAAGGGTGAAAGCCGGTGTTCTATTAGAATTTCTGGGACTGGAGTTCGCAGACTACTGGAGACTTCTGCTGTATTCGTGAAAGTCCTTGATTTAGTATTAATTTTACTCCATCTTTAAAAACATTTAACCAGTGGGGTGGGGGGAACTATTACTAATTTTCAGTCTGATAGATGAAGCATTTCAACTGCTTTATTGAGATCCAGCCACATACCATAAAATTCACCCACCCAAAACACACAATTAAGTGGTTTTTTAGTATATTCACAAAGTTACACAACCCTCACCAAGACCTAATTTTAGAACATTTGTTATTACCCCGGGAAAACATACCTTGTACTCATTAGCAGTCACTCTGCATTTTCACCCCTAAGGCAACCACTAATCTTTGTCTCTGTAGATTTGCCTATTGTGGACATTTCATAAAAGTGGAGTCATATAACCTGTAGTCTTTTGTGAATGACTTCTTTTACTGAGCATAATGTTTTCAAGGTTCACAGGTATTAGTACTTCATTCCTTTTTATGGTTAAATAATATCCCATTCTATGGCTATACAACGTTTTGGTTATCCATTCATCACTTGATGAACATTTGGGTTGTTTATACACTTTCCCGTTATGAATATGCTGTTAGGTACATTCATATACAAGTTTTTGTATGGACATAATGTTCTTTATTTCTCTTGGGTATATATGTAGGAATCTAATTGTTCGGTCATGTGGTAACTCTAACGTTCTGAAATTAGTGTTTTCTCAATCAACAATCAGTAAGCCCTGGGAACACCTTTGAAAATTATGTTCTTTTTAAAAACAAGAAGTCCATATATTGTTTAAGCTTGGAAATCTCTGCCTTAGATTTGCTTTTCCCGTGTTCCTGAACCTGGGAATATAATGTAGTTTTTCATGGCTACCATTTGCAATATTTCTTGACAAGTCCATTAGGAAATATTATAAACCCCATAACCACCTCTTTGAAAAAACAGTGCTATGTAATGCTATTTTTGTGTGTTGTTAGTAGAACATGGGTTCATAGCAGTGTTAGCTAAGCTTATCATGTAATGGGCTGTGAAACATAGTATGTCAGATTGTTTTCCAGCATTAGTGGTCCTGTTACTGTTAGTCCTGTTAAAAATTACTTACAAAAAAAAATTACTTTCAATTTGTCCCTTTTGTTTTTGTTTTTACTGGTCTGAATGTATAAATCAAGGTGAAGTCTCGTGGACTAGAAGAGATTCCAGTTTTTGATATTTCCGAAAAAACAGTAAATGGAATGGAAAATAAATCTATTTCTCCTGATGAAGAAAGACTTGCCTCAGGTATATTTTAGCAAAGTGGGACAATTTTATAAGATCAGCTGACTTTCTCGAAGAAATATATTGTTATTGTGCTTTTAGTTTTAATTTGACCATGCCCTGTGAATTAGACAAGTATTTTTTTGTGTAATAGTTGCCAAGTATGTGAAAAAATAACTGATACGACTTCAAGTATGTCTAGTTGCTTTTTCTCTGATTGTCAACTTCTCTCTATCAAGTCTCAAATGAGGATATAAACTATAAACATTGCATTCCAGTAATGTTGTTCATAAAAATGAAGTAGTCATGATTTCTTTAATGGCACAGAATAAGCTATGGTAATTTTTCTGTTGCCTTTTCTCTTGATCTTGAGCAGGTATACCTCAGCCTGCACTCTTAATTTGAAACCTGGGCACTTAACTTTTTTATTACCTTAAAAGGAGAGAGATATAATTTAAGATTTATCTGGAATAGACTTAATTGTTCTTTTTTCCTTTCTTTTAGATTTAATTGATCCTGTTGCTTTAGAGACTCCGTTATCTAAAAATCTTGTGGCCCAGATTAGTGCACTTGCTCTTCAACTAGATTCAGAAGATCTCCATAATTATTCAGGAAGCCAGCTATTTGAAATGCATGAGAAACTTGGTAGCATGGCAAACTCTATAATTAAAAATCTACAGTCACGTTGGAGGTCACCAGCCCATGAAAATTCTATTTAGTGTTTTAAGAGAAAATTGAAGTTTTAAAAAAAAATCCACTGGATTTGTTGATTCATAAAGTAAGTTCTGAAATATAGCACAATTTCAGACTGAATGTTTGCAAAGTTGGTAACATTTCAAACGCTGAAGGGCAGTATCTTATTAAGTTCAGTTTTGTAAGTGAGATCATTTTTTCCTGTATAACATGTTTTCTTGGCTGCTATGCGTAGTTTTTCCAAAAATTTAAATATCTTATTGAAATGTGAAAGCAAAAACTAGCATACATTTTATTTCACTTACTCATGTGTATTTTAATGGAACATTTTATGTAATATACCTGTTCTAAGTAAGTAAAAATGAAAATTTTTATTTGAACTTTTTGCTGAACTGATAAGGTATTTATACTTGATTTCCTTTTTTAAAATTTTTATTTGTTGTGCCTGAGGTTTATGAAATTTGTTCTTGGTAAAACACCCCGAATGAGACGCAAGAGAATCTTTTGGAATGCTTTTCGCAGACATCAATGTTATTTGGACAAGAAAATACTTATATTTCAAGAAAAATATCAGAAGTTTTCAACTTTGGGGGTTAAATATTAAAGCAGAATTTACTAAAATTCCATTCATTTGCGTTAGCAAATATTTGTTCAGCAGCATTTGCCTGTGAAAATATACTCTTATGAGACATAATATTCATTTTAAAATGCACGACTATTTGTACATTATGTATAGATTGTTTTTAATTTATAAATTTCAGTCTTCATTAATTGCATGAATTTTTTTCTGCAGCTTCTTGTGAATACCTTTGTTTTGTTTAATAGAAACATAATTTTGTATATATTGAATACTGAGATATCAGTATGGATGGTAGAAGTGCTTCATGGGCTTGCTGCAGATGTTTGTAGGATTCTGTCTCTACAAATAAAATAACAAATAATTTTGTACTTAGTTAATAGTGTTTAGTTAAAACATGAGTTTATTTTCTAAAATAACCAGAAAGAGTAAAGTAATAGAAATGAGAAAGTGTTACGTGACAACTTTGCCATTCATTCCCATAACCTTCTGCTGCAGCCCCCATCCCTTTTGGTTTAGAAGAGGGTATCAGCCACTAGAAAGCATGCCTCATTACATTTCTCTTTAATGGGGATTTAGCTTGAGTATTTTCATTATAACTTGGACCATAAGAAATCTAGAGTTTATCTGCTCTTTTTACCTATACCTAAAGCAAACTTGGGAGAATTTGAAACTGTTCTTTCAAAATATTTGTTTTACCGAGTAAAAAAGTAGGGTGTATATAATTAAGCCATTTGTAGATTTTACCAACTGGTATTAGTGCCTGACTTTCCCATATTTGTTTCATCTTTTTAACAGTGAGAGTATTTCATTTGTTTTCGAAATAGAATGAGCGAGTGATCTTAGTTTCAGACTTACTCAGAACTAACCCTTACTTGAAAAAGGCACACATTCTTCAGCAACTTTATAGAAAGTTTAATCCTTGTGTCTTGGTTAGCTTTACATTCAGAAGGGGGCTGCCACCCAGTCACAGTAAAAGTTGGTTTTTGTTTAATAATAATAATAAGTCCATTATCAGTACGTCGCAAATATTTTAGGGTCTAAGTGTGATATTTATATGCTGAGGATGATTTCAAAAGAAATTCTGGGACCACTGAACAGAGGATTGTAGCTTGAAGAAATAACTAATGAAAAATTAGGAATTTTTTAAAACATTTATAATTGTGGTTTAAATTGTCTATTATTTATTTCCCAAATTGTATTTGACAGTAAAGAGGCATATATGTTTTTGCGAACATGTGTAAGAAGGGATGTGTATGTGTGTTGAGAGGAGTCAGAATTAGCTCATTTCATGACTTCGTATCTTAATATTTGTGTGAACTAAACTTACTTGCTGGTGGAATGAAGTTCTTGGGAAGGTGAACAGTATAGCAGAAAATGTGACCAAAATGAATACCGTTTACTTAAATCACTGAGTTTGATGCAAGCACAGATTTTAATTTTAAAACATTGTGGTTTAATAAGGATATATTTTAAAATATTTGAGGGCAAAAACCAGTTTGCTAAGTCTTCATTGTTGATACAGTTATAAGTGTGTATGTGAGGCACCTTATTTTCAATTTTCTTGCCTTAAAATTTTCTGCAGATTTTTTCCTGAGTGATTCCGGAAGAGCTGAAAGCATTAATATTCCTTGATCAGCTCCAGTGTGTGTTGTTTCACTATTAAAGTGAAATCAGTTTTTTTCAAATAATTCCTAATGGTTAATAAAACATGGCAAACATTACTAAGAACACTCAAATGTGATTTCTTATTTTATGCATTTATAAAGAATCTAGTTGAATGCAGAGCCATAGTATAATTTTCCATGTTCCAAAATGGATTTCATAGTGGATTTAAATTTCCATTATTTCAGTGAGCCCATTATGAAAGATGCTCTGCTATTTGAACAAGTTCGAAAGGCATTGTTGAATAGTGGAGAGCTTTTGCTCAAGTAATAATGCAGTAGGATAATACAGTCAAAAATAAGGTTGAAATGTGAACTTTAAAAGTATGGTAACCCTGACATTGCCCATGATTCTTTCTTTCTATGCAGCTTAGTGTAGTAGTCAGGGATTCTGTTATATATTTAAGAATCATAAAAATATCAAGGGCTTCCCTGGTGGTGCAGTGGTTGAGAGTCCGCCTGCCGATGCCGGGGACATGGGTTCATGCTCTGGTCCGGGAAGATCCCACATGGCACGGAGCGGCTGGGCCCGTGAGCCATGGCCGCCGAGCCTGCGCGTCCAGAGCCTGTGCTCCGCAACTGGAGAGGCCACAACAGTGAGAGGCCCGCGTACCGCAAAAAAAAAAAAAATTCAAGAAAGTTGGGTTATATCTTGCCTTAAATCAAGGTGGCAGGACAAGAAACAAAAGTTTGGAAAAATGGGAGGAGTATGTGGAAAACATACAAGTAGAGTTTTGTTTTTAAAGGAATGAGTAAAAAGTGCTGTTTCAAAGGCAGGCTTAGTTGAAATTTACCAAAAATACGAGTTAACAGTGTCACATTTTTCTCTTAATGCCATTCCTTCCAACTTTGACTTTATAATCCACTAAGAAAAGCCTAGATTCCATCTCATATTCTTCATAATTGATTTGCAGGGAGATAATTTGTGAGCTAGGCTTGGAGGCCATAAAATAGCAGTTGTTAATAATTATTAGGCTAAGACTTGAGTCAAGGGAGTTATCTGTTTGCTCATTAGTTCAGCACATGTCCATTTTATCCTTAAGCCATTAGAAACGTCTTGTACGTTGTATACAAACATTAGAGTGAAGTTCTGACTCTTAACATAGTACTTCTCAAACTTGCATGTATTTGTAATAATGCAGATTCTGATTCAGTAGGTCTGTGATGGGGGCCTAATAGTTCATTTCTAACAATTCCCATGTGATCCATACAAATGCTGATGTGGACTGCATTTGTGGTCGTTGGCATAAGAGGCTTCAAGATCTAAATTAAATTAGGTTTTGGTATCCCAGGCAGATTTAAGTCCTTAGAATTATTGCCGCAAAAGATAAAAGCTAGTCTTTTTTAAAGAAACTTTTTCAAATGTCTGAATTGAGGATTCAGATTGGTCTTGAAGGCTTCAAATTACAGTTCAAAAGTTTAAATAAAATTGTAAAAGGTAGAATTTTGCCTCATTTGGAGCCTTTTAAATATGGAAGATAAATATTTTATATTATAAAGAACCTTATTAAGTAGTTTGGACAATGTGGAGTTTTACGAGTATATGTGGATTATGTTCTGATTTTTTTGTTAATATAAAGGTAAATTTTCACAATATTAGAGGTGCATTTAGAAGGCAAGATTTCATTTAGAGACTAAGTTATGGGACTTCATTATTTCATTAATAAACCTTGAAAACAGACTACCCCTAACTAAGTTTAATTTGGCAGTAAAGTTAGCAGTGCTGTAATAAGTCAATTCTGACAAATGTGCCTTATAATCATTTTACTGAAGACCTCTGGTGACTGCTGCGACATTACATGGTTAAAACTTCCTATTTTGTTGTAAAATGGAGTTGAAAGAGTTGAATAATCTGATTTTCCAAAATGAGTTTTTCTTGGCATTCTGTTAAGATGTTATATTTCCTTCATATTTAAATACTTTTATTGTAAGAGCTGCCCTCATCCAAAGCACTTAAGGAAATGTCGCCAGAAGTTAAGTAATGGGTTTTAAAAATAGATTATCAAAACTTACTGATAGTTCAATCTGTGAAACAAATCTGGTCTTTGTGGTTTCTCATGGCCCAATTAATGATATGTCTGTTATATGCCAGGTTTTGTATATTGCTTCTTGAAAGTATCCATTGAAATCTGAGTCATTTGGATTTGAAGATCTATAGATACTTAATAGAGTAGTAGTCTGATATAATTATGAGTGTCTCCTTAGTTCTTGGAATAGAATATTAAATTTTACAATGTGGTCTTTACCGTTTTTTTCTTCATATGCCAGTCCTTTCACCAAAGAACAGTTAAAACCAAGTGCCGAACTGTAAATGCTTACTCCCCTGAAATACACCATTAGAATAAAAGATAACCTCTCTCTTTACATGTGAATATAAAATTAAAGACAGTATTTTAAATTGATGTCACATGGAAGAAAAAACCTAACATAGCTTTTGGTCTTCTACTTGTAGTAGAGGGAACAATATCTTTATGCTACAGGGTACCATTTTATAACTGGATGAAACTAAGCTTATCAGATGGCAAACTTATATGCTGATAGAGATTGATGCACTGATAAATGATAAAATGAAGAGAAAGGGAGAGAAATTGAGCTGAAATAGTAATAAAGCAATTAGGTCATTAAGTATAGAGACAAACAGTTCTGTGTATTTTGAAAATAACTGGCAGCCAGTGGTCCCTGAGTTATCCTATACATAATACAGTACCATAATTAATGTTCATAAAGCCCTTGAATAATTATTTAGAAATACATTATTATTTAGTACTCTGACCCCCCCATCAGTAAATAATTTCCAGCAAAAGACAGTGTTGTTACTTCTTAGATGGATAAGCTGCATATAACTAGAAAGTTCACTTTCAAAATAAAACGTCATGGAACCGAAAATGGAATGTATAATAGCTATTTTGATACTTAGTTGAATAGTTAACAGGGGTCTGAGGAATTTTTTATTTTTATGGAATGGAAATTTTCTAATAGAAAAATGGAATTAAGAATCGATTTTGAGTATAGGAAACGAAAGATGGCAGTTTTGCCTAGTAAGTTTAAAGAGCAGAGGTTGACAAACTACAACCTGCCACCTCTTTTTTACATCTAATGAGCTGAGTGGTTTTTACGTTTTCTAAATGGTTGAAAAAATCAAAAGAATAGTATTTTGTGGCACATGAACATATATAAAATTGAAATTGTATTGTTTGTAAATAAGGCTTTACTGGGACACGGTCATGCTTATTTACATATTTGGCTGCTTTCCAGCTACAGTGGTAGAATTGAGTAGTCTGAAGGACTGTGGTGGCTTGTAATATCAAACATACTACTATCTGACACTTTACATAAAGTGTGCCAGTCCTTGACATAAGGGATAGATTTGTTCATAAATGGCAGTTTGGCTACTTCTGGCTGGCAGGATAGGAATATTGATTTAATTTCTATTGCCATTATTTAGATTTTATTTTATAAAATGGGTTCCCCTGATTCCATTTATATCTTACCATCGCTCAAATATACATATACTAGGAGATACTAGTATTTTTTACGTACACCTTTTTCTCCCAAACTCTTAAAACATTGTTCTGTGTTTGCCATGGGTATTAAGGGACCTGATGTGTGAAGGAAAGGCATCTGGCACTAATTGGTTAAATCACACCTGTAAAACAATTGGGGCTTTGGGGAGTTTGCTTTCTGTGTTGAGTAATGGATCGATTTCAATATAAACACTACCTCCTGTGGATAGACTTGACTAATGTGCACTTAGAAAAGGACTGAGAGAAGCCAAATCAGTCATTTATTAGCCCTGTAATATTTTTGTTTTCATCACTTGATAAACTCTAAGAGAGCTTAGTTTTACATTCAGAAAGTATTTATATTTGATAAGTCAAATGATTTAAGTTGAAACTTCACAGAAGTACCTGTTCCTCAATTGACTGTACTAGTAGATGGGAAATAAGGGTGCAGTCAGTTTTGTTTGTGTAATGCTTTATACAACGTTTGAAGCAGGTAGACCTATACTAAAATTGTATTTTCAGGTTCATTATGACTGAGTGGAGGGAGGGAGAATCTGTGTCCGATCCACAGTAAAACTTTCATAATCTGTTGAGAGTTGACTGTTATCACTTGCCAATTGAAACTGGACATTGAAACATTTTTAAAGAAATGCACTTTAATCTGAAATAAAACTAAAAAAAAAATTCTGGTACTTGTTCTTTGGTTTTTGTTTTTTTAATTTTTGTGTTTCAGTGAGGCCTCCTGAAATGAATGAGAATAACATAATCCAGATACCAACCTAAAAGTGAGCATTGTATCCCTCCACGAGCACATGAACCATTCATATTCTTCCCCTTTTATGGCCTATTTTTAACTGTAGAGGATCTCTATTTTATTCATAGTCTTATGGGTTCCACACACTTCTAAATCCACACTTAAAAAAAAAAATTGAAGTATAGTTGATTTACAATATTGTGCTAGTTTCAGGTATACAGCAAAGTGGTTCAGTTATATATATGTTTTTCAGGTTATTTCCATTATAGGCTATTACAAGATATTGAATATTATTCCCTGTGTTACACAGTAAATCCTTGTTGCATATCTATTTTATGTATAGTAGAGTTAATCTCTTAATCCCATACTTCTAATTTTTCCCTCTTCCTCCTTCCCTGTCCCCTTTGGTACCGTAAGTTTGTTTTCTATGTCTGTGAGTCTCTTTCTGCTTTGTATAAAGATTCATTTGTATTATTTTATAGATTGTGCATATGTGATATCATGTAATACTTGTCTCTCTCTTCGTATGATATTTTCTACGTCCATCCATGTTGTTGCAAAGGGCAATATTTCGTTTTTTATGGCTAATATTCCATTGTGTGTGTGAGATCTTATTTTTTTTATATATATATATATATATATATCACTTCTTAAACTAATCGTCTGTTGATGGGCATTTGGGTTGTTTCTGTCTTGGGTATTGTAAATAGTGCTGCTGTGAATGTTGGGGTGCATGTATCTTTTCTAATTAGAGTTTTCGTCTTTTCCAGATATATGCCCAGGAGTGGGATTGCTGGATCATACGGTAGTTCTATTTTAGTTTTTGGAACCTCCATACTGTTGTCCATAGTGGCTGCACCAATTTACATTCCCACCAACATTTCTGCACACCATCATCTCCAGCATTATTGTTTGCAGACTTTTTGATGATGGCCATTCTGACCAGAGTGAGGTGGTACCTCATTGTAGTTTTGATTTGCATTTCTCTAATAATTAGCAATTTTGAGCATCTTTTCATTCGCCTGTTGGCCATCTGTATGTCTTCTTTGGAGAAATTTCTGTTTAGATCTTCTGCCCGTTTTTTGATTGGGTGGTTTGGTTTTTTGGTATTGAGTTGTGTGAGCTGTTGGTATATTTTGGAAAGTAACCCCTTTTTGGTTGCATCATTTGCAGATATTCTCTCCCATTCCGAGGTTGTCTTTTCATTTTGTTCATGGTTTGCTGTGCAAAAGCTTAAAGTTTGATTAGGTCCCATTTGTTTATTTTTGCTTTTATTTCTTTGCCTTAGGAGACTGTAAATCCATACTTTTAAAGTAAGGAAAAAAAAACCCGAAATACTTAGTGATGTTGAAAAATGCTATATTAGTTTACTATGGCTGCTGTTAACAGCCACAAGCTGAGTGGCTTAAATAACAGAAGCTTGTTGTTTTGGTTCTGGGGGCTAGACGTCTGCGATAACTTTGTCAGCAAGTGTTGGTCCCTTCCCTTCTAAGGGCTGTGAGGAAGGCTGTTCCACTCCTCTCCCTTAGCTTCTGTGGTTTGCTGGCAATTTTTGGCTTTCCTGGCATGTAGAAGCATCACCCCTGTCTCTGCCTTCATTTTCACGTGTACTCTTTGCTCTTGAGTCTCAGACACACATTAAGAAGCTTTAGGACAGCAGTGTTACTACGGCTCTAAAGTAATGTGGACAGATCTTTTGCTTTTTAGAAAGGATACTCCTCTATAAACTTAACTTAAGCACAAGCCATTTTTGGTTGGCATTCCATTCCACCCTTTGTTCATGCCTTTGCCACAAACTGCCAGCCCACTGGATACAGACGGGGAAGATCCCCTTTGGGATCCCACAGGTATTTCTAAAGCGTTATAAGCCAAGACATCATAAGGAAAGCTTGCTGAACACAAGTATGGATAGAGTTTTGAGAAAGTCTACACTTGCGCTTTTTTTTTTTTAATTGAAGTATAGTTGATCTACAATGTTGTCTGGTGCATTTAACTACTTTTTTTTAAGTTTAATTTTTTTAGTGAAGTCTAGTGTAAGGGGTTTGCTTTTGTTGAAGTTTTTATTTGTAGATCTTTAAAAATAAAAAATGCTCATTCCATCAGTGGTGGTTGTTGCAGAATTGCAGATTTTATTAGTTACTAGCTTAACACCAGTTTATATTGACTATCAATCAATCAATCAGCTTTATAACTTCAGAACTGGATTAGAAATAAGTGTCAGCAGTCAGCAAGGAAAAGGTGACTATCTCTGCCAGTTTTTAAAAAACGTGTTTAACATGTTTAGAACTCTTGATTTAGAAAAGAAATACTGTTTAATGGAGAAAGATTCTGCAACAGTAATATAACAATGCAGAAACTTTAAAAATGTCTATTCTGAAATTAAACATTTTAAAACCCAAAGGAAAATTTAATAATGGCAATTAAAAGACCTGTGGGTTTAATGTCTCAAGTTTTATGTGCAAGTCCAGAAGATAGAAGTCTAGTTTAATAATTGGACAGATTAGTTGTACTAACCTTTGTTTTACTGGTGAATTATTGGGGTACATATAGAAACAAGGGATGGTACAACCATGAATCATATTGACACAAAAAGCACTACGCAGCTTCAGAACTCGGGGAATAGTGGAGAGTCTAAACTGAAATACTGACGGCAAGATTTGTAGGTGCTGTAGACAGGTGCAGTGCTTTGAAGTTCCTAAATAGCTTCAACATAGTTGGCTGGGAGCATGCCGGTCCTGCCAGTCCTCTGCACGGTGCCATACATCCAACCTTCATCAACAGTTTGAACGTTTACAATGGCATCTCCATCTTTGAAGGACACCTCATCTGCATCTGCAGCCATATAGTCATACATGGCACGGAAGATTTTCTATCGGTAAAGACGAAAAAGGGAAATATATATTAGATTTGCAACAGTTAACCCGAACACCTAATTTTAGTTTTCCACCAAGTTGCACAAAACGGAATGTGCAACTACCTACCACCGAAACTAAAAGACAACTCACAAACTAGGAGAAAATATTTGCTAATCATATATCTAATAAGGGATAACTATCCAGACTATATTAAAAAAAACTCCTATAATTCAATACTGAAAAGGGACAGGGGCAAAGGATCTGAATTCTCCAAAGGAGATGATAAACCAAGAGCCAATAAGCACGTGAAAAGATGCTCGACATCGTTAGTCATCGGGAAAATGCAAAACTACAATGAAATACCCCTTCACACACACTGGAATGGTGATAATCGGAGAGATAGTAAGTATTGGGGAGGATATGGAAGATTTTGAATCTTTATAAACCGTTGGTGGGAAAGGAAAATGGTGTGGACACGTTGGAAAACAGTTTTGGAAGTTCTTCCCAGTTTAAAAGAGTTACCATGTGACCTAGCAATTCTACTCCTAGGTATATACACAAGAGGAATGAACGTAAGTCCACATAGTAACTTGTACACCCGTATTCATAACGGCATTATTTGTAACAGCCAAAAAGTGGAACTAGCCCAATTGCCCACCAACTGATGAATGAATAAAGAAAAGGTATTCCCATACAATGAAATATTTGCTAATAAAAAGGGATGAAGTACTGATATACGATACAACATGGATAACCTCAAAACATTAAGAAGCCAGTCACAGAAGACCACATATTGTGTGATTTCATTTATATGAAATATCCCAAATAGGCAAATATATACAAAAAGTACATTAGTGGATGTACTAATCTAGTGTTTTGGAGAAAAAATTTGAAAAATCATAGCAATATTGCATGTTTTTCTCACTTTGGGAATTTGGGAGCATACCAGTAGTAAAAGTTTCTGGAAAGCTAACCTCCACAATGTTTTTTTAAAAAAAAGAATTGTAGCATGGTGGGAAAGGAAAATGGGGCATTACTAATCAACAGGCATAAAGTTTCAGTTAAGCAACATGAATAAACCCTAGAGATCTGTTCTAGAGATCTCTAGGATCTGTACACAACCTTGAATCTATCGTAAACAATAATGTATTATACACTTAAAAATATAAGGGTAGGTTGATCTCATGTGTTCTCACAATGAAATAAGGTTTTTAAAAATTGTAACAATTTAGAGATAAAATTTGAAAGTGCCCAAATTTTCCTCATAGGAGCAGTCACTGGTTAGTAATTTGGTATGAGACCTACATATTTTTTCCTAGCATTCTGAAATATACACAACATATATTCACATTTCAAGGATAGGTTCCCCCCTGCCCCACATAAGTGGAATACTACTATAAATAGTACTCTGACTTGTTCCTTCCATTTAATATAGCTTGGAAGTCTTTCCTTATAAATATAGATTGATCACATTCTTTTTTACTGCTGTAGAGAATTCCATATTTTAGTACTATTGCACATT
Organism: Physeter macrocephalus; assembly: GCF_002837175.3. Classification (NCBI taxonomy): domain Eukaryota; kingdom Metazoa; phylum Chordata; class Mammalia; order Artiodactyla; family Physeteridae; genus Physeter; species Physeter macrocephalus. The sequence continues at coordinate 58,493,094 of NC_041215.1, forward strand.
ATTTAGCCATTTCTATATTTCTGGACGTTTGTCACCATGTTTTCATCCACTAACCCTATAGTGTTTGTCTTTGGGCAGATATTTCAAAAGAAAGCTTTTAAAAGTGAAAGTATTTGGTCAAAGGCATGTGCCTTTTAAGTAAGTTTTTTTAAAAAGTTCACTATTGGGCTTCCGTGGTGTGCTGTGGTTGAGAATCCGCCTGCCGATGCAGGGGACACGGGTTCGTGCCCCGGTCCGGGAAGATCCCGCATGCCGCGGAGCGGCTGGGCCCGTGAGCCATGGCCTCTGAGCCTGTGCGTCCAGAGCCTGTGCTCCGCAACGGGAGAGGCCACAACAGTGAGAGGCCCGCGTACCACACACACACACACAAAAGTTCACTACTATAATGTTCTAATATGATATTTCATTGTTGCATATTTCTGGTTAGTAGTCAAATGGTGAACATGGTTTTTTTGGCCATTTTTAAAAATTTTGCTGTAAGTTGTTCATATGCTTCCAAGGTTTTATTTTGAAGGGAAAGGGGATAATATGTCAATGAACTTTGGATACTTTATGCGTTTTTAGATACTAATCTTTTTGTTAAGTATAATATTTTTTCCCAGTTTGACATTTCTTTTTGCTATAAAAACATTTAACCTTTTATGGTCAAATCTGTCAGTCTTTTCCTTTACATTTCTAGATTTTGGAACCTGCTGAGGAAGGCTTTCACCATTTCCAATTGTAAAAGTAGTCTCTCTTTTTCTGTAGTATTTTAGTTTTCCTTTTTTTTCTTTTCCTCTGCTGATTTGTAATTCTTTTAGGGTCCATTTTTGGACTTCATCTATCTTAAAATCTATTCTCATGCTAAATTCATATTTAATTATAATAGCTTTATAGCATATTTTGCTCTTATGGTTAAGCCCTTTCCTATTATCATTTTTAAAATGTGCTTATTCTTGCATCTTTACTCTTTCAAATTATAGGATTAATGTATAAAAATTTTAAAAATTTTACTAGGATTTGATTGGAATTGCCTTGAATTTATGGATTTATTTCTGGAGAAGTGACTTCAAGATTCCCTTCCTGAACTATAATGGGTCTCAATACTTACTTAAATCTTTATGTCCTTTAGTAAAGATAGTTTTCTACATACAAATATTGTTCATTTCAATCCTAAAGAATTATGTTTTTGTAATATTATGAATGAGATCCAGGGTTTTAAACTAAGAGTTTTAAAGTAGTCTGGTGAATTGTGAACATGATTTGACTTATTTCTTCAATGTATATTAATAGGGGATATCTAAGATATGACCAGATTATGTGTGTGACACGTGCATACACATATATTTGGGTTGGCCAAGAAGTTCGTTCGGGTTTTTCTGTAAGATGATAGGGAAAAATCCGAACGAACTTTTTGGCCAGCCCAATATATTCTGGAAGAATGATTCCAAGCCACAGATGTTTTGCTTTAAGATAGTGGGTGGGTCTAATGAGACCAAAATGATGACTTTGCTTTAGGCTTTTTTTTTTTTTTTTTTTTTGGTATGTTTGTTTTCAATCACCGAATAATGCTTTTTAATTAATGTGAGTTGCTAATGAAGGTTTTCTGATAATTTATTACTGTTAGCATGAGATGTGTAGTAAAATAGCATTATGTAAAATAGAAGTTTCGGTTACTAAAAAAAAAAAAGACCAGAATACCTATAATAATTATTGCACATATCAAAAAGTGAGAATGACTTGAGTAAGTTATTGTTACTTACTCCAGCAGTAGATGGATGAGATGGGATGGAGGATACCGTTGTCTGCTGGGTAGCAACTGAAGATGATCGTTGCTGTGGAAGCTCTGTGGCTTTTGCATGTTTGTAAGCTGAAAAGAAGGGAGAAAATAGTTTATTAGGAGAAAATGTGATTAGACCTCATTTAATCTGTGATTAGCAACTGAGCAGCACTGTCTTTTCCCCTAATTTAAAAAGAATTATTTCCAAGAAAGGAGGAATGAAAATGAAATAGCTAACTGCGTGTACTCTCCACAATTCTAGTCCTCTCATTAGAAGAACGGATCCAGATGTATTTTGTTTTGTTTTTACTCAAAGCATCTCTTTAACAGTAACCTCCAGGGAGCTAGCTGGCCGGCCATGGCTGTCAAGGTCAGGGCCATCCACTTGTACCTGGTGAGGTTGCAGAGAAGAAGACGCCCCCGTCGCTGTAGGTGGAGAGGTGGGCACCTTCTGAATGCTCGGACTTCTCCTCGCCGCCGCTGACGCTCAGCGCGCTGGCAGATCGAGACTGCTCCCGGCTCCGGCGCTGAGCTTGTGCTGGGGAGGTAAGATCCATTGGAGAGGGAGCAGAGGTGAAACTTTTTATAGCAGTAATACCTAACGGTAATTGACTCTCAGTTGGCTTTTGTTTGTTGTCATGCTTGCATGGTTTTAAGTAGATTTCTGTGGATTAAACCCTCAAAAACTCTTATGATACATTTTCCAGATGACAGTTTAATCACCCAAGGTCCCCTATCCATTAAGTGGTACAGCCAGGCTTCTAATCCCGGAGTCTGTCCTTGACTACTACTCCTTCCCTCTATCCTGCTCATTTTCCGGGCTCACTAAAATGAACAGATAGTAATTACACAAATTCCACCTTTCAATTTCTACAGAAAGTGCCCCCTAACTTCCAAATTTATTTAGATACACTTTCTCTGTGTTTCCGCAATCTGTGTGCAGACCTTTAAAATTGTTCATGTCAGAGTGTAACCACTGATTTACTGGTCTCTATTCATCAGTGGACTAGAGTATAAATCCTTTGAGATTTATCGGCACTACATATTATTTTACTTTTAACATGAATAGAAGGCATAAAGGCATGTGGCCTGTTTTGTTGAGTGGCTAATCTTCCTTGACATAAGAGAGTTCAGAAAGTTGTTAAAGGTCAAATCCATTCTCTTCCTTTTGCTTATGTATTTTTTTTTTCATTATTTCTCCAACAGAAAGATGTATACTACCTTATTTTATTTAGGAAAAAAAAATTATAATAACGGGGACTGAAGGGGACTTAACCCTTAGGCAGTGAAACAATCTTTCCTAACTTGAACTTGTCTAGAAAATGAGCTTGGCCCACTAGTCAAGGAGGTGTTCTTATGCTGAATGGGTAACTCAGGAAATTGAAAGCCCTGGAGGAGACGAACTTCTGAGCCTAAAAGCCACTGGCACTAGCCCACTAAATGGTGATGTTTACATCGTAAGCCTTTTGTGGCATCACATACCATTAATCATGTGTAAGCTTCGGGACTGAATGTTGTCTTCTGCTGGATCATAGTCAAAAACTGAGCCAGGATTTGTACGCCAGACACGTAAACCTGAAAGTGAGATTCAGGATCAGCACAGATGTTCTTGGACGCTTGCGATAACTTGGAGACCAAGGCGTGAACCTAAACAACCACAGGCGGATTGAATAACACTCATTGAGCTTAGTTCTAGGAGGGGAACAAAGCATAAAGTAGATTTCAGCTTTGCAAACAGTGAAATGATAGGGGTTTTCTTTCACATCTAATGAAAACACAGATTGAGGTCCTCTGGCCTTTGCTTTGCTCTAGATAATGTCACTTGTGTTCTTCTACCTTCCTTAACGTTGATTTTTCTCCCCAGGCCCCAATTACCTGTAATAGTTTCCTGATCCTGGTCATTCCGTTTTTGTTCCATTTCTACCACTTTTCTCTGAATACCTCGGTAGTTAATGTCACTGAAGTCCTGTGTGTTCTTCTTTACTCGTTCAGTAATGGGGTCTGTCACCACTGGTGTGAAGCAACCCTTGTGTTTCTCGAAGTCTTCATGATATTTCACCTGAAATTTCACGAGTTCACTTGGTGAAAATAGGATGGTCTGCTCATTTCCTTTTTTACATGTTCCAACAGGCCACCCACCCAATCTGAGGAATTCCTGACTCACCGTTGAGATGTGGCGTTGGGTCTCCCTCACCCGTCTCATCTCTGGCGTGTCCAAGACATAGGCAGCTTTGCCTTGTATTTGTTTCCGGAAGCTATCAGAATAAAGCACCTGACAGAGGAGAGACCATGAATGAGGACAGGTTGTGGTACCGTCCTAATTCTGAAGCCTCAAAACCCTTCCAACAGATGGAGGTGAAAGAAGCTGGGGAGGGAAGCTTGAGTCACCTGAAGAGCCCCAGCTAGCCCATGACTGACAGAGGAACAGTTAGCATGAGGGTGGACAGGCAGGGCTTGAATGAGACAAAGGATTTCTTTTGAATTTGAGGAGACAGGGCAAAGTATAATTTTGAAAGGAAGGGGAAAAAGTGATCTCTTGAATTTGCTGGGAATTGTAGCACCAGCACATTGGATGATATATGGAGCTAAACGTGATACTGACATTTGAAAGAACTATCCTTTAAAACAAGTGATCATTTTTTGAAGGATATGTCCAGATTTCATAAACCAATATGCTAATACAGAAATCAAAGTCTCAGAAATGAAAAACCCAAAATATCAAAGTCAGAGAAGGCATCCATTTCAGAGTATTACCTGTTTCATAAAGTATCTTAACAGTATTGCTGACGATTGAGTATGTTAGGAAGTCAATTTGTTACACTTGGTTACATAAGACTACCTCAGAGTAAAGTAAAAGGGAATTGGAAACACTGGCAATTAACTTGTTATGTCTTAGTACAATCATTTGGAATTTAAAAGCACAGTTATGTTAATTTTAGCGTGAATTTTCAGTTGAATAAAAAAAATGCACATTTTTATGGTGTTAAAATGTTATTTTCCAAGATGTTGCATTTCTCTCTCTCTTCGTTTTAGTGTGTTTTTCAGTTGAATGAGAAAGACACGTTTTTATGATGTTAAAACGTTATTTTCCAAGTTGTTGCACTACTCCTTCTTTAGTCCTAGAAAATACCGAGCTAATGTTTTCTTGGTTGCGCTTAGCTCTCTCCATCTCTGGAGTGACTGGTGTCGGAGTTGCTTTTCTCATATTCTCTTTGTACAATACCTAGAGGAACCAAGAGAGCATCCAGAGATCAGAGAGCAGAAACCCAGTTCTGAAAACCATCATCGAGCTGTTGTTACGGCTCAGTTATGTCACACTCTATAAAAACACCTCAAGAAGAGAAAGCCATTAACATGTTATTGTAGAAAGCAAAAAGTGAAGAAAGAAGTAAATCAGGTGAGCCGGTGGGGTTGGTATGTCATTTTTAAGTAGGTAAAGAAGAATTTTAAAAGATAAAAGTTTTGGGGAAACTGTGAGATAAATTAGTGGTATAACCGTGTTTGCCAGGCTTGTTAAAAGTGTCACCATTTCTTTTTTCCTCTCTCAAATACCGAGCTAAAGTTTTCTTGATTGCGTTTGACTCTTTCCATCTCGGGAGTAAAGAGTGCGGGGGTGGCTTTCCCCAGGTTCTCTTTGTATAACACCTGTGAGATACAAAGGTGGACCTGAAAGTCACTAGGAGGCAGTATTCAGGCTATTCAATATAATGCAGTTTGGGGGGAGAAAACTCCAGGTTTAATCTATTACTATTAGTGAGTACAACTCTAGAAGAAAGCTTAAAAAAACAGTTAATGGCAACAGTAAATGTATATCATTTAGGGGAGATTCTAAAAAGCTGGCATTTTGTTTGTTTTAACCTGGGATGGAGTTAGGAGCAGGTCAAACGGCAGGGGTTACTTTGCAAAATTAAAAGCACTTTTCATTTCTCAAGACAATACCGAGCTAATGTTCTCTTGATTGCGTTTGACTCTCTGCATCTCTGGAGTGACAAGGATTGGGGTGCCTTTCCCCACATTTTCTTTGTACAAAACCTACATGAGTCCAATGGATCCAAAAAGCCAAAAAGAAAAAAAGAATTACAGTTACCAAAAGATTAAACAGAACAGATCATTTGTTAGGAGGCTCAGGGTGCTAAACCATTTGGGCAATAAGGTTAGATGGAAAGAAATACATTTCCAAAACAAGTTGATGTAGTTACAGCAAGACACACATTTCTAGCTAGGACCCTGCCCTGAAATCCTTAACAGCCTGCAAGACAGAACTGCAGTTTTTGTGCCTAGTTCTGGGATGTGGGGCAGGGATGGGAAACTGCCTTCACTCTCCCACTAATCTACGCATGTCAAGCTCCTGACAGGTCATCTCATAGGACTTAGGGGCATGCGCTTGAATAACACTGAGAAGGTGGAGGCTGCTCCCTAAATAGCATAGGGAGACTGGACCCTTTTGCCACACTTGAACTCACATAGACACATCAGGAAAATGTATCCTTGCTATCATCTGTGCTCTGCCTCTTGCTTTAGTTCAGTACATCATCATACGTAGGAAGGAAAAATGTTTTCAGCAATTAGATCACTATCATGGTAAGTCAATAGGAAACATCGTGATAAATTCCCAGCCTCGCTGTCACCTCAGTGTCATTCTTGGGGTCACAGGAGTTTCGGGATATGGCATTCAAGAGGAAGAATTCTGTCAAAGAAGTGGTTCTCAAAGTTGAGGTCCCTGGATAGCAAGGTCAGCATCACCTGAGACCTTGTTGGAAATGCAAACTTTCTGGCCCACACCAGATCTACAGAATGAGAGACTGTGGGCTTCCCGGTGATTCTGATGCACACTAGTCTCAGGAGTCCTGCGTTCCAGTATCCGAGGAACCTGCAGACAGCGTAGACGCGGAGGGCCACTGGCGCTTCACTACGTACGCTAACGTCCCCATACAAACCCCAATCCCCCGGCAATCTATAAACGTATAAAATATCACAGAGCACAGGCTTACAGAAAACGGCTTACTAAAATTAGCAGCTGAAGACCATGATAAATAACAAAAGAACAAAGAGAACTAAAATTGGTAAAACAAAAAACAGTTCAAGTGACACTTTCATTTTTAAGTATATTGACGTTCATTTGCCAAAACCACTACTGGATCTTAATTTATGACGTTATCCCTGAAGGAGAGGATTAGGGGTTATTTTTCCCCAAGGTCTCTTTGTCCAAATCTGGCAGGGTAAATTAGAACTAAAGTGAGGTGCAAAAAGACAGCAAAATCACAACTCCAATGTCTAGAAAGAGCCCTGTCACACCTACTATGCCACTCCCCAAATTTCACAAGTACGTAAACCAAAGAGACCTTAGGGGTAATGGATAGAGAGTAAGTTTGGGGAGAGAGGAGCAAAAGGATGATTTATTGGAAAATCTGTTACTTTCTGATATTAGAACTTTAAAATACGGATTAACGCAACCTTGTTATTATGGGGTTAAGTCTAGGAGTAGCTCTAAAGGGAAGAAGGATAAATGTGATTAAGAATTCACAAAATTTCAGTTGTCTTTAAAAAGTAGGATTAATATGTATTATTTTAAAATCATTAAAGAAGTAGTTTCTTTTTTTTTCTTGCCAAAGTACCGAGCTAATATTTTCTTGATTGTGTTTGACTCTCTCCATCTCTGGAGTGACAGGTAAAGGGGTTCCCTTGCCCATGTTGTCTTTGTATAACACCTGTGTGATGAGAAAGCATCGAGAAAAACAACCATAAGTAACATTACATTTGTTGTGAGATTTTAAGGGTCAGTTTAACTTCCTTGTTATCAAATGACACAGTAGTCCGAGGAGCCAGGAGTTATATGCTGACAAGATGCCACAAAAAAATTTTATGACAGCCACTCTTGGGATTAGGAAACTGACTCCATCTGGGGTAGCAGGGCCCTTAGTTGCTGGGGAAAGACTGGAGTTATCCTCCCAAACAGCCACGTGGGGATTTGAGATTGTTAGAACTTGGTTGTGTTGTTATCCAAGCAAACTAAAAGAAAAAGGGTTTCAAAAAATATTTTTTTAAATGCCAGATGGAACAGAAATCAAAATTAACTTGAAAAAAAAATCCATAGTAGTACCACAGAAATGTGAAAGTATGTCCTTTTGCTAAGTGAGGTATGTTAGAAGCAAAGGAAGGGAAGTGGATTTAAAAGAAGAATAAATGTTAAGAATCAATTTAATTATGAGGTTAAATGGCATCTATTTTCCCTTTCTTTCCAAAATACCGAGCTAAGGTTCTCTTGATTGAGTTTGACTCTCTGCATCTCTGGAGTGATGGAGATTGGGATTCCTGTGCCCAGGTTTTCTTTGTATAGCACCTGTGTGATAGGAAAGCATCCAGAACAAAAAGAGCAATCAACCACTCTCCCCTTCTTGCAGAGCAGTTGGGAGTTGAAGGACAAAGAGGAAGAGAACAAGTTAGAGGAAGGGAAATACCAGAAGCTTCTAGATGCAACCTGTAGGAGCCTAAAGACATCCCTTAAAAGCAAAGGAATGCAGGAAGGAGCAGGGAAACTAAGAAATGTGAAATGAGAATTTTACTGTTTTGTTGAACTAGTCTCTGCATCACTGAGCAAAGGAGAGCACCATGGAAGGGAACGATGAGCTGTGCCCCCCCCAGCTTGTTATGAGGTTGGGGAAAAAAACAAGGGGCAGAGACAGAAGGAGAACCAAGGAAGTTATTTTGATTTGGAAATGTTATTAATAAACCACATAAGGATATTTAGGTTTTATAAACATTGCATATATGAAGATGCATACACACAAGTCTTCTTTTGTTGATTTTCAAAAGAAGTCAAGGTATTTAATTTTTAGTTTAGGTAAACATATTGGGAAGAATTAATTATATTTAAATGGAGAACAGTGACAAAATGCTAAAAAAAAAAACAAAAAAAAAAAACCCTGAAAATAGCTATACAAATACCAGTAGAGACCAAGAAGGTTAGAATAGGAAATGAAGCCAACAGTTTAAACTTATTTGCAGAATAAATTTTTGTAAGCTTTACGTTCAAATGAAAGTTGCCAAAGCAGGATAATGTGGGTGCCTAGAGACTGGGAATGCTATGTTTTTAAAGGCCGGAATATCATATTGAACATTTTTTAAGTGATGTTAATGTTTAACCAAAATGGGGCAACTGATTCATGGGAAATGGCAGCATTAAGTTGCAAACAAGACACAAGACGTGTCAAAGTTTTTACTGGGATAAGTTGATTAGGTTTTAAAATATAGCCATTAATCTTTTTAAAAAATGGTTTAAAATTAGTTAAAGGGTTTTTCTTTGTTTGCTTTTTAAATACCGAACTAAAGTTTTCTTGATTGTGTTTGACTCTCTCCATCTCTGGAGTGATGGGAACTGGAATCCCTTTCCCGATGTTTTCTTTATACAACACCTGTACGATACAAGAAAGCATCCAGAAAAAACAAGAGCAGTCAAAAATAGCCCTTTCATCTATCGTGTAAGGAATGTACTATGAGACACAGACGTCAAACAGGAAAGACAAATTCACCAAGTCAGTCTGTTTTTTTCAAGCACAGATCTGGATGAAAACATGCTCCATATTTCCTTGGCTAAAGTGCCAGTGTATTTGATGTTCAACTTTTAAGCTAACTCATATATTAAATGTTGGTTTTCTGTGTTAGGAATTAAGAAAAAAAATCAAATTTCATAAAATTACTAAAATGCTTAGTGTACAATAGAAAGGTTATTTTTTAATTAGATGGGCAAATATTTATTTTCCCTACACAGAACATCTGTTTTACAGAATAACAGATATTTTAAACCCTAGGTCAAATCTATGCAATATAGGAAATTGGTCTTTGTTGGGTAAATTCAAGTTATAGAGGTGGTCAAGTCTAAATACATAGCACTGTTTATCTTCCATAGAATCTTAAAGGCTCTATGCACCACTGGATAAAAATTGCCTAAATGCAACCTATGTAAAAATTAACACAAATGGTTACTTAAAAGAAAGAAATTGTCCAGGATCATCAGGATCATTAATATCTCAAATAGATATGAACAATAATATACTTACTCTAATACAGAAGAAAATGATGTTTAGTTTTGAAAATTAATGTAAACCTTTCCAAAAGAAGGAATAATAATAATAATATAAACCTACAGGGAAAACAGTGAATATAACATTCTGAAAATAATATCAATTTATACCGAAAATTTAATAAAATCAAAAGGTTGTTAGTGAATAGTAATTAAAAACAAAACAAAACAAAAAGACAGTGGGACCAAAGAAAGTTACTTAATTGTGTGAAAGAATCAAACTTTCAGAAAATATTTAAATGGACAATTAAAAAACATTTTGGATCAAAACTCGCCCTACCTACCCCCCAACCCCCCAAAAAAAAAATCCAGCTAAATTTTCCTAGCGACAGTTGATTCTCCGTCTCAGGCATAAGTAAATCTAAGATCCTTATATAAAAGTTTCACAGACTATTGAGTAGTATAGAGTTTTTTAGCAACAAAAATATTAATAAAAGAGAAAATAACATTAAATATAGACTCACGATCTAATTTGTATACTTTTTAAGAGATCAGAAGATCTGGATTTCTATTCATGGAATGGCTTGTTTAGAAAAAGTATCAAGATAAGATTGTTTTGGGTTCCAATACTGAGTGATTTTCTTTCTTGGTGCTCTGTTTATCCAGATAGGACCTATGTTAAGCTAAACCTTGTCCCCAGCAAGGGCCACTATTTCTACACATGGCCTCAAGTCCTGTGTCTTTTCTTTCAATGCTAACGCAGCTACATCAAATAAAAATATTCCCAAGTAAATAAAGCTATAGTGTTTGGGGGTTTTGGACATAAATTAACTTCAAAAGTCCCATAAAACGTGAAAAGGGAAGGAAAGGAATCAATGAAAAGTTTTAAGGGACTATTATAGGAAGTATAAAATGTTAGAATCAAATGGTGAGTAAAAGATCTGGAAAACAGAAAAATTTAGTTGATGAGATTTTTTTTTTAAGAAAAATGTGTTAAACTGATTAAAGGGACTAACAGAAGTTTTGCTTTATAAAAAGGTATTGTCATTTTTTTTAATACGAGTTAAAAGAGCTTTCTCCCAAATACCGAGCTAAAGTTCTCCTGGTTGTGCTTGACCCGCTCCATCTCGGGAGTGACAGGGAGGGGAGTCCCCTTGCTCAAGTTCTCTTTGTACAGAATCTGTGTGCACAAAATCAACAATCAAATCAGCCTGGACCCATTGTTTAGGAAGACTTAGCTTTTAAAATAGGTTCTAAAAGTATTTTTGCTTGTTTGTTTTCATAATGACATAAAATTGGTCTAAATAACTTTAAGAAATAGAACAAGTACAGATCACCTTTGGCCGTTTCATCACACACAGTATGAGGTCTGTCTGTAAGAGGCATTAATAGCGACAGAGCTGCCAGGCTGCAGGAGTCAGTCACTTATATAGGCCTTCTCTCAAAGACAAGGACTAGGCCTTATCAGAGACTACTCAAGTTAACTGAAATTTACATGCCTCATGAGTTGTTGGTAACTCTAAATTAGGGAACCATTCCACCAAAAAAAAAAAAAAAAAAAAAAAGACAAGGACTAGGCCTTATCAGAGACTACTCAAGTTAACTGAAATTTACATGCCTCATGAGTTGTTGGTAACTCTAAATTAGGGAACCAAAAAAAAGGTGGGGGGTTGGGGGAATAAAATAAATAAGTATTAAAAGCTAAATAAATATTAGCTTTCAATGATCCTGCAACTATTCCGAGGAAAGCTCATTTATCTCTCTTGTGATATACCAGAAATAGCTGAGCCAAGTAAATCTGTATTTCTGAGTTACTGTGAATTGCTATGTTGTCTTTGGAATGAAAATGTTCAAGAATCACATTCTTTTAAGAAGAGCTGCAAACAAAATATATCAAACAGAGTCACAATAAATACAAATAAAATTCTAGCTAACAGTATCCTTTCGGAGGCATGTTAGATTTTACTTTTGACTTGTGCCACGCCGGTTAGAAACACCTACTGTTATTCAAGGGGAATTTGAGGAAGGAAACACTAAGTGTGACAGGTTTTTAAGGAACGTGATCAATAGCTACGTTTTAGGAAAAACATAGTTAAAATTTCACAGCAGAACTAAAATAAATACTAAATTAGATTTGGGTTGAAAACTGAGGTAATATTTGGTATCATTATTTTCATTATATGAATTTAGTATTTTTACAGGAAGAAAATTATATATTGGTAATGTGTTAAAAATATTATTTTAAATAAAAATTAAGGGATTTTATTTTTTGGCCCCTAAGAAATACCGAGCTAAAGTTCTCTTGATTGCGTTTGACTCTCTCCATCTCTGGAGTAACAGGGGTTGGGGTTCCTTTCCCCAGATTTTCTTTGTACAAAACCTGTGAGATACAAGAAAGTACCCAAAAGACATTCAAAACAAGCACAAAGATTAAGGAAGAGAGAAGATGGGGGGCAGGGGCTGGGTGTGAGGAGGGAGTTTTTTAGTGACTAACATTTAGTAAGGATAATGCTTTTATTTTTTACTTCACATTTTAAGGATAAACTCTACAATGCTAATTCTGGGCATGAAAAGGTACCACAGAAAGCGTTGAGTTATAGCATATGAGTAGAATGATGAGGAATCTTATGTTAATTCTATTTACAGTATTTCAGATCTAAGTGCTCACACCTGTCAGTCGCCAAAAGTGTTAAAATACCATCAGAAAACTGAGTCATTCTGTGTAAGTCCAGATGGTCTTGGTCAGGTGGAACACACATACACACATGGACACACACAAAATTGGTGTTAAGATGTTGCTTTTTAAAAAAGGATGATGGGTTATTCTGGTAATTTTTTAATGGGAAATCAAGTATCTTATTTGATATATTTGTAAATACCGAGCTAAAGTTCTCTTGATTGCGTTTGACTCTCTCAATCTCTGGAGTGACAGGGGTTGGAATGCCTGTTCCCAAGTTTTCTTTGTACAAAACCTGTAGAAGATAATTAGAACATCTAAAAAAGTAAAATGACCACGAATCCTTTGGATTACAGCTATATGTGGGCTATTTGGTGGAAACTCATAAAAGCAATCTAGCCTTCAAACATGACACGCAGGGAATAAGGACGGAAATGACACAGATATCTATGTTCTCTCTTCAAAAGTAGTAATTTTACTACCTTGAAGACTGTACTAAATTATGCATTTTCTGTAGTCAACATTTAGTACATTCCTAAAATGCATTAAATAGTGCTAATGAATTTAACAATGAAAAAACTCTAACCATTTCATAACATCTAGTATTAGTCCCTTGGATATAGTGGGTCCACAATAGATTTGTACTTCAATAAATAGGTGGCTTGGCTTAGATTTTTCTAATCATGTGATCCTCTATTCCTTCACACTCGTTGAGAATTTTCTGTTTGTTTTGTATTTTCTTCTGAAAATTCCTAGCTGGCCTTTAATCTGCAGGTACCTTTAATGCAAGGAGACTTAAACAGTTTATTTTTCCAGGAAGAGCATTTTTCTCTGAAATTTTTACTGATGATTGCTGGATCTTGCCAATTAGTGTTTTTCAACAGGGAAAAGTCCCTATTTGTTCTGGGTAGTGTCAAAGGACTGTAAATGTTAATGAAACAAGTAAGGAACTTCCAGAGCCTCTTAGCTTCTTCCATTCCTCCCTCCCTCCCAATGGTAAGCATTTTCAGCCTAAAGGAAGGAATGAATTCTTTTTAAATGGCTGGATTCTATGTTGCACTAGAGCACAGGCTGGGGAGCAACACAGAAATCCTAGGGGTTTGTGTCACAGATTAATTCCTAAAATCACTGACAAACTAGTGTTGATATCTTTTCTTTGCTAGGAAACTTTTCGGGATCTTTAAATATCTACCATCTTGGTACAAAGTTGTATTTCTTTACTGGGCAAGGCAACGGAACAGATCGTGGACCACAGAAAAAAACAAAATCAGAGAAAGGCAAGAAGTTGCAGTCAGAAGCAGCAAAGGAGATGAGGGCTCGTTTTCCTGGATTAGTGGACATGTAATTCTAAATGCAGTCTGTACCACTGGGAGCCAGAGTATAAGCAGGGAACGCGAAGGGAATGAGGTCTAAATAATACAAACGACTTGCAAGAGAAATAGCAACTGTCTTCTAATGGAAATTAAATGAGAGTTCAGGCCTCCAGGGGCCAGGCGGATCTCTGAAACCAAGATCCTCACCTTTTATTGGCCATCAGCTATTTCCCAAACTTCACACAATCTTTTGCCAGTAGCCAGCAATTGCTTAGAAACTGCTTACGGATGGAAGGGCGGCGCGCGTGCGCGCTGGGGGACGGGGGACGGGGGGTGGGGGTGGGGGTGGGGGTGGGGGTGGGCGGAGACGGGGCTAGCTGGACGGAAGGAAGGTCGGGAAAAATGTGTGCCAAACCTGATATTTCAGGTGTGGGAGAATCCCACCTCCCCCAAAACACACACTGGGCACAGGTGCCTGCGAGTCCTGTTAGAGCACAGGGTTAAGGTATAACATACCCTTGTGGGTAGATGACAGCCAGCGCCTTGAACACGCGCTGTATTTACAAGGAGAGAGCAGAGGATACAGGGCAAGGGAGGGGAGGTGGCCGCGGAGACGTCGCTAGGCTGCCTGGGGTCTTCCGGACCGTGAAGAATGCCGAGGTCATCCATGCATGTATACATATTTCTTTTCTATTACTTTTATGGTTATATGTATATGCTTTTGGTTAACTACCTTGAGATCATCCCAATAAACTTATTACTACAGTCGGCACATTTTGCTTTAGAAACTGCAGGTATAATGAACAATCACGAAGCCTAGTGCCTTGTGCTCCTTGATTACGTAAAGACAGAGTTTCCTCTACTGCTTTTGCAAACCGCACTGCCCCTCACAGGGCAGGGAGGGTTCGCGCCATCCCCGGGCTTCGGAAGCCCAGCAGAAGGGAGACGGGGTGAGACAAGCCAGCCGGCGGGGGGGAGGGCTGAGCATGGGGGAGGGGCCGGGGGCGCGTTACCGAGCTGATGTGCTTCTGTGTCTCCTTGACGCGCTTCACTTCAGGCAGGTCTGGGATGGGGGTTCCTTGTCCAACCGCCTCCTTATACTTCACCTGCAGGTGTAAAAGTGGGAACGTGTGCATGCGTTTGATTAGTAGCCCCGCGATGTGCGAAGTCGCAGTTTAAACAGCACAAAACCTATACTTAGGGGGAAGGGAGCCACATGCTGATACTGGGTCCGTGCCAAGGACACGGACATTTGGGCTCTCTCTGGTCTCTTTGGGGTGGGGTCCACACTTAGACTGAAGCCCCTTCTCTTCCCTGGGGTCTCCCATGTCTTACAGCCACAGTTCATTGGCCCAGGATGGACACACTCACATATACACACCCAGGAAGAGCCAGTCTCTGACTCTCACAACTGCTACTTTTTACAGGTGACAAGGAGTCTCTTCTTGACCAAACTTGAGTCAGGCTCCTCTGAACCTTCTTCCCAACTAGGGCTTGAGCTTCGGACTTCCGAGACCATCTCTGCACCTCCCAATTTTAGCCAGAATCCTGCTAAGTCAGTTTAGCCAAAATCCCCCACCCTGGATGTCTCATCATCCTTGATATCTGATCAAATTCCTTAATGCCCTCCGCCCCCAATCCCCCAGGAGAAGTCTGATCACCTTGACCTGCCTCCAGCAAAAACCCTGGTAGGTCGGTTTAGGCAGAATCCCCCATTTACCCCCAATGTTTCTTCTGAGTAATTTTCCATCCACTGATACTTTCCCCACACCCCGACCTCCCCATCCCCCCATCCCTGTCCATCCATCCCCGCCCCCATATATCCCTCCTTTCCCTTGCTGTATTCAGAATTGAGCTCAGCTCTATACTGAGATCTCTTTTCCCCTATATCACAATTGTCCTGAATAAAAATCTTTTTTGTTGTTGTTTTAACTGCTTAAACTACTGTCCAGCTCTGGTTTGCTTTGACACAGGCCTCTCCATTTTTTTATATCTAACCAGCCCTCATGAAAACTGCCTCGGCACTGCATTATGAGATGACCCTCATTTTAGCAACTTAAGCTGCTTCTGGTGACAAAAGTCATGAGTGCAGCGCAGACATCAGTGTAAATCTTCAAAGGCGAGCAGAAAATTTTGAAAGCGTGTCCCCGGTGGCTGTCTTTACCGAGCTAATATGGTCCTGGGTTTGCTTCACTCTCATCATCTCGGGTGTCTTTCCAATCGCCGTTCCTGGTGAGACATCTTCTTTATATAAAACCTGGGCATTCAGAATCAGGACAGTGTTACACAGAAGAAAGGAAAACCCAGCAATTCCTGGAGAAAGACTAGGAAACTTGGCTTCTGTGAAAACAGAAGACACTAGAGAATGTTCTTAGGCAAGTGCTGGAGTATCTGGACTGTCTTCTGCATCAGCATCAATAACTCAAACCATGTATACAACACACATCTAAATTTCCAGATCTTGAGATTTCTTTTAAGATTATCATACTGTATTAATACATGATGAGAAAAACCAGAAAATGTTGATTAAAAAACCCTCCCATGTGAAACACAAAATCCATTAAAGAAATACAAAGTCAGTCAGTTATTTTGGGAAAGGATAATAAATCACAGTGTCAGAGAGAAATCCATCTTCTGGAGCAAGACAACACATGTTACTGCTCTGGGATTAAAAAAGTTAAAAAGAAAGAAAAGCTCCTTTGTTAACAGATTTAAGTTGTTATTTCAAATGGTCTCTGGTGTGATGATTTTAGAGCAAAGTATGGGGAATTTTAACAAATAACTGCTAGCATTAACTGAGGAGGTTAGATGTTAATTGTCTGAATCAACATACGGCTAGTATATTTTTAAAGAGGAGCCTGATATTATTAGGTTAGCATCAAATGGAAAATAAATAGTAAATATACCGAGCTGAAATTCTTTTGATTTTCTTTAACACGCAGTATTTCTGGCGTGTCTTGAACAACTGTAATTTTTCCTTTACTGTTTTTAAGGTCACACTGGTATTGAAGCTATGAAAAAAGAGCAAACATCTTGGTAAGATTTCGACATTGTTTTATATATTGTATTGTCCTATATTGTGTAAAGGAAGTTAAAATCTTATATTTAAAAAAAAAATTTCTACGCTACAATAATCATAGTCACATAGCCAACGGGAATTTCTTTAATAAGAATTTTGTGAAGAAACTAAATTTTTAAAGCCCTAAAACTAGTTTTTAAAAAATATATATATATATATGTCTGTTTTCTAGAATTAATTTTGAAAAAGATGTCACCACCAGTGGAAGATGGTGATAGTTCATATTCAGTGACAGGAAACCACCAACAAAGTGAGAGATGGGTCTTTCATGCTATGTGTTGGGATTGAGATATAAGGTGAGCCCAGAGGAGACAGGAGCACACAGCTCCCGGGCCGGGGGGTGGGAGGTGTGGAGGGCTGCTGCAGGTAGATACGCAAGCATGTGTGCCCAGAGGCATCCCTCTTGCCCCGCTTCATCCCAGGTACCAGTAAGCTGTGTCTTAGATTCAATAAAAACTCACAAGGCTGAAGTTCTTTTGGTTCTCCCGGATCCTCTGCATCTCTGGTGTATCCAAAACGGTCTCATAATATGACATGCATTTCTCTGCATCTTCCTTGTACTTTTTCTGGAAATAGATTCCAAGAAATAAGGATAGGGAATAACACAGGGATATGGGCCAATGGGACCTAAAATAGCCCTTCCTGCTCAGCAGAGGGGAAGTCCTTTATATTTTTTTGACTATTTAAGGATGTTAGGGAGTTATAAAACAGAGCCCTCTGGGTCAATGAGTGCCACGCCTTTTCTTTCCAGGAGAACTGAGCCCAGGCATTTAATAGGACCCATTGTCATGGCAAAGCTGGGCCCCTGTGGACTGGTCCACATGAGGGAGGTTGACAGCCCCTGAGGTTCCTGGCAGGGACTTGGGGATGTCTACAGTGAACTGGATGGAGCCAGACTACTCAACAGGCAGGTGGAGAAAAGCAGGAGGGTCAAGAGCCATCAGCAAGGCCTCCTGAATGCCAGTCCTTGGTTGGTGACAAGGATATTTTCACTGAGCAGTGAGCATGTGTGGTCCAGGCTCCTGGCCAGAGCTCCCAGGGTGGGAACAGGAAATCTACATTCCCAGGTGTTTAGGAAGTATAGTCAGGTCAGGCAACTACTGCTTTAGAACTCACTGATTAGGAGACAAGCAAAAATTCTAATTTGGGGCTACTCAAGTAAATTGCAGAGTCCTGATCAGCAGTGAAGATTAAAACAAATGAAGGTATATCCTAGTGTATGAAGGACATCTTACTTTTCTTTATCTCTCTATTTGTAAGAAGATGGAGAGTTACCCATCATGAGAGGAATCAGGGTTAGATTGTGTGGTTAGCGTTGATGACATAAGCTCAACCTTATTAAAAAAAAGTGATAATCCAAATGTGGGCGGTCTACTTTGTTTCTTCCAGATTTGCACACAAATTTTACATCCACATTATGAGACTGATTCTTTAATTACGGGTAGTAACTCACGCCTGTTAGAATGGCCATCATCGAAAAGACAAGAGATAACAAATGCTGGTGAGGATGTGGAGAATAGTGCACTGTTGGTGGGATTGTAAACTGGTGTTGACACTATGGAAAACAGTATACAGGATCCACAAAAAATGAAAAACAGAACTAACATATGATCCAGAAATTCCACTTCTAGGAATATATCCAAAGGATTCGAAAACACTAACTTGAAAAGATACCCTCACTTTCATGTTCATAACAGCACTATTTACAATAGCCAAGACATGGAAACAACCTAAGTGTCCATCAACAGATGATGGATAAAACAGTTGTGGTATATATGTACAACGGGATAAAAACTGAGAAAATCCTGCCATTTGTGACAACATGGGTGGACCTTGAGGGCAGTACATTAAGTGAGATAAGTCAGACAGAGAAAGACAAATACTGTATGATCTCACATATTATTGAAACTAAAATCAAAACAAATGCCTAGAAAAGGTGATCAGATTTGTGGTTACCAGAGGCGGGAGACTCATGAGGGTGAGGTGGAACTGGAGAAAGGTGGTCAAAAGTGACAAACTTCCAGTTATAAGATAAATAAGTACTAGGAATGTCGTGTACAGCATGACAACGACTACAGTGAACACAGCTCTGTTACATGTGAAAGGTGTTAAGAGAGTAAATCCAGAGAGTTCACATCACGGGGAAAAATTTTTTTGTTTTGCTTTCTCTTTTTACTGTATCTCTATGAGATGATGGATGCTATCTGAACTTATGGAAGCAATCATTTCACAGTAAATATAAGCCAAACCATTACATTGTGCATTTTAAACTTATACAGTCATATATGTCAATTTTATCTCAATAAAACTGGAAAAATAAATTTAAAAAAATTATGGGTGGTACCATGTAAGAGTTCTTCAGTACCTTAAAATTCCCTCCTTTATTTTATTTTATTTTATTTATTTATTTTTTTTGTGTGGTATGCGGGCCTCCCTCTGCTGTGGCCTCTCCCGTTGCGGAGGACAGGCTCCGGACGCGCAGGCTCAGCGGCCATGGCTCACGGGCCCAGCCGCTCCGCGGCATGTGGGATCCTCCCAGACCGGGGCGCGAACCCGGTTCCCCTGCATCGGCAGGCGGACGCGCAACCGCTGCGCCACCAGGGAAGCCCCCTCCTTTATTTTAATTCTGATACAGAAATCTCAACTCTAACTCAAACTTGCATCATAGACGAACCCCTTCTTTTTCACTGGGAAAAATTGTGATTTGAAAGAATCTTCTTTGGTATTAATGGAAAGACTTGTTCTTCATGATTGGGGTCAATAAGTGATATTCTGATGAATGTCCTTACCTGGCTTGAAAGGTTCTTGACTTGTTGGGCATGAATGATCTCCGGAGTATCAACCACAGAAGTAAAATTGGCTTTTTCCATTTCTGCTGATTGCTTATACTTAATCTGCAAAAGGACATCCAATAGTTGGGTAAATGTTTACAATGTGCACATTTGTTGGCTTAGTTTGACTAAGAAGTGATTAACATTTCTTATCCAAAAGGATTCATTCATTTGCTAGCCAACATTTTTTCCCTATTGTGTCTATAGCTTTATGCTAAAGAGTGAGATTCAGAAAGAAAGGTTGAGTTCTAGCTGTTGAAAGGCTTACTATCTAGTTGGGGGTGGGGGCAGGGTCGTGTTGGGTAGGGTATGGGAGCGCAGAAGGAGAGAGATAATCAACAGATAGTAAGGCATCAATCGTTTACAGAAGAGCTAGGAGAAGGACAGACGAAAGCAGCCCTGGCAAAGGGCCCCTGATCCTTTCATCAGAATGGGTTCCACCATGTGGATATTTAGGGATGCCACTGTATGTGTTTAACTGTAATTGATGAACAAGTAAGACAACAGAAGGACAACGCTGTGTCCTTGTAATCACAGCTACTTTTTTTGTTGAAAGACTGACATGGAACAGTAACACTGACCTGACTGGCAATATCTGTAGCATTCCTGGCTCTGAGGAAGTCGGGAGTTTCATTGGCCATGGCATTCAGGCCTCTTCCTTTGACTTCCAGCTCCAGGTCTCTCTTATAATCTTTCTATAGTAGCATTAAAAAAAAAAAAAAAAAAAGGTTACTTACCTCATGACTAGGTAATAAATGTGCAGAGTGAATACAGATCCACATAACATGCCACCTCAATTGCTGATGTCACCTTCACCTTTCCCTGTGGCAGGATGGAGTGGTGACAACAGCAGACCACTTTAGGAAACTATTCTACTCATGCCAGGCCTCCTTTGGAACGCTTTTTAGCATTCTCTACTTAGAAAAGTATAAAAGCACATTTTAAATCTGGTTTGGTATGTTAAGGATTATACTTAGGTGCCCACCACTCCAGTGTGGTGCCTTTATTTAAATGGGCACAACAAATGTATCAAGGTTAAATCAAATAATATTAGATAAATAACAGGTTACAATAGCCACTACAGAAACAGACTGTTACAACATCAGCACATCCAAAATCGAGATATTTTATTTAATGATTAATAATCATGTTGAATATGGAATCTGAAATTCAAAAACTCTCTTTTTATTGCTTTCTGGTTTTTTTATGCAACTTGGCTAAGAAGGAGAAGATGCTGGGTTGATTCTGTGCATGCAGTTGGCTGTGTGCCCACCTCATTGAGGATCTGAGTGGCGTTCTTTGCTCTTAGCATGTCGGGCGTATCTTCCATTTCACTGAGACCCTTCCCACGGATGCTTTCCTCTAGATCTTTCCTGTACTCTTTCTATGGCACAAAATACAAGCAACAATGCTGACAAGAAAGCCTGGATTCTTCTTTGGTGAAGAGCCAAAACAAAACAAAAAATCCTTCTAATTTTAGAGTTACAGTTTAGTAAATAAAGATATGAATAAAGGCAGGGTATAAGCTTCATCAGTTAATATTCAATATCAAATAAGAAACTAGAAATTAATAGAATGCTGAGGTAAGCACATTTTATTAGGTATTCAATTTAAAAATTAGAAGAATTAACATGGGAAATAGATTAGGGGGTAGTACCAAACACATGTGAACCCAACTTGAAACCTGAAAAGTTAGGTGGTAGTGAAAATGGTAGAAGGAACACGTTGATGAGTGTCATTAGTGCAATTATTTGGATCAGGAGGGAAAGAAAAGACCAAGTAGGCACTACCTCGCTGGCTATTTTGGTTGCATGTTTGACATGTAATAAAGCTGGCGTGACCTCCAGGCCAATCAGGTTTCTGCCTTTAATGGACTCTTCATAATCTTTCTTATATTCTTTCTAAAGTGAGTAGGAAGGAAAGACAAGTTAAGAATGTTTATTACAATTTCTTTCTCAATCCTAGGAAGAAAATAATTACATTTTCCTTCTGTGCATGGCCTCTTAACTTGACCTTAGTTCTGCTAATGGTCACACATTTGAAACATGCCTGATCGTTCTGGAAATACTCTATGTAGAGCAAATGGCCCAAGGAAACTCAGAGGCTGAGAAACTTTGGTGGCCTCTCATTCATCTGTCTGCCGCTGTGATGGGGGCTGGCCCTCTGAAAGTGGAAGGATGGATGTGCCACCAAGACTCTCAATCCACTGTCATCTCTCCTGATGACACTTTTCTGAAGGCAACAAAAGATTTTACTTCTGAATTAGAAGTGACTCAAGGGGGAAAAAACCCAAAAACACCCCAGAGGAAGGGGAACCTGAGGGCACCAAATGCAAATTTGGCCTTTTTCATAATCATGACTATTATTTTAAGTCACTGAACAGATAAATAAGGTGAATAATGTAGCACAGACAAGTTCTCAGGCTTTGCTCACTGCTGAGAGGAAGGGCCACGACCTCCCCCATCTCCTCTCCAATCCCTGGATGAGGCTGTCTTACTGGGAGGCTTGGAATAGATGTTGGAACTTGATTTTTGTCATTTTTAATTTTGACAGAATTTTACATTTATAGAAGAGTATCAAGAATAGTACAAGGAACTCCCATAGCTGCTTTACCCAGATTCAGCAATTGTTTGAAACCCTTCAGAATTTTTCATTATTTGGCATTCTACACAACAGGAAGCTCCCCAAAATGTTACTTTTATTAAAAACCATTTATCTTTATGGTTGGAGATATGCCCATGGAGGGGAGGCAAAAAGAAATCCAAAATAAGCCTGTTTCCCAATGAAAACAGACTTTCTAAGATTCAAAATAAGATCCATTCTTCTCTACTATTGCTTAAAAATTAAAAGAATTATTTTAGATGCCTCTGCTTACATTTCTAAAATAGGAAATATGTCATGTTGACTTGATATTTTGATAAAAATCCTGATTAAAAGAAAAAAGTCTTCCTTTTGGGGACTGCAGGCTTCCTATTAAGAGAAGAGCAATTCAAAGCCAACAGTAGGCCTGCACAGAGAGAACTTTTCATTCAAAGAAAAATTTATGTTATGTTCAAAATAATTTGTTTCAGTGTTAGGAACAGTTTTCTATGTTCTAATTCTATGAAAAGGATAGTTGAAATAAAACATATATGGTAAATGTTTACTATTCAGATCATTTCTTTTTATAATGGAGCCACAGGATTTGTGAGATGGAAAAGATTTTTTAGCCATCACATTTTAAAGAGTCCCATCATCCACAACTTTGGGATGACAACAGGCTGGATACTTCTGTGGGTAGAGCTTGTTTTCATCAGCTTGATGGTATATTTGCTGTGTGGTGGGTTTGTGCAGGACTTACCCCACTCTGCATCTGCTGAGACTCTTTGGCAGTGATGTATGTGGGTGTTTCAAAGTCCAACATGGGCTTCCCTCGTTCCTTTTCATACTTTTCTTTGTATTTCACCTAGTTATGAAAAGCTTTATGAGATACGTCTTCTCTTTGTAGACAGACACCAGTTTAGCAATAGTATTTTTAACTGATACATTATGTCCAGTGGGTGGTATCTCATTGCCACTCAAAACAGTTTCCTATTGTGATTCAGATCCAGTAGCTTTTTGTTTTGGCCCGGCGGGAGAACATCATTACTGTCTGCAAGGCATGGTCAGGATTTGTGTTCAATTCAAGGAGACAAAGGAATCACTGCAGAAGAATCAGCTAAGAGAAGCTTTGAGGCAAGAAAGTGCCTGGGGAAACCGCCCATAGATAAGGTTGGCCAAGATTTGATGTGTGTAGATGTGAACATTTTAGCCAGAGCCTCAGCCAATATTTCTGATAAAAATCTCCAGTTTTTCTTTCATAAGAACTTTTATGAGGGACCTGGGGTCTTGATTTAATAGATAATGCATACAGCTTTAATTAAATATCAATAACTCAATTGAGGTCATAACTGGTCACATATTCAGTGCTGCCAATATAAATTGGTATAAAAATGAAATCCAGGTGACTAGTTGTTGACTGACTTACTGACAAACCTGTCATTCTCAAAAAGACCCCCAAGGCTATTTTACAAATACAATCTCCTTATCCTCATCACATGTGACCAGGAATGGGGGGAGCCTATAGATATTCCTAATTTACACAGGAGACATTGAAAGACAGAGAGACAGAAGCCCGTGTCACACAGCATCTTGATAGCAAAGCCCAATCTCAGCTCTCTTGCTTGTGACAATACATTACAATAGAGGCCCAGTCAACAGATGAATGGATAAAGATGTGGCACATATATACAATGGAATACTACTCAGCCATAAAAAGGAACGAAACTGAGTTATTTGTAGTGAGGTGGATGGACCTAGAGACTGTCATACAGAGTGAAGTAAGTCAGAAAGAGAAAGACAAATGCCGTATGCTAACACATATATATGGAATCTAAAAAAAAGAAAAGAAAAAAAAAATGGTCAGAAGAACCTAGGGGCAAGATGGGAATAAAGATGCAGACCTACTACAGAATGGACTTGAGGACACGGGGAGGGGGAAGGGTAAGCTGGGACAAAGTGAGAGAGTGGCATGGACTTATATACACTACCAAACGTAAAATAGATAGCTAGTGGGAAGCATAAATAAATAAAAAGTAAAAAAATAAATAAATAAAAGGGATGGTGTAGGTATTTTTAAATAAAATAAACACATTTTCAAAAAAATAAAAATAAAATAAAATAGAGGCCCGGGATCATGGGCTGCTTTACAGATGACAGGAGAGCATTTCTAGTAATTTAGACCTCTTGGTTAATGCCCAATGGGGGACCTAAACAGTGCTGCATTTGTGATATAGAAGGTCATGTGGCAGCAAGCTCCTTCTCTAAGTTCTTTCCTCTGAGAATCTTAATTATTTTACAAATTTTGCAGTTTCTTCCACACCCAGAGACTACTTCAGTGGTGACCTGAGCGTATCACTCCTCTGCTCCAAAGGCTCCCTATCATCCTTAGTAATATTTTCTAAGGGGTCTGTCTCCCTTGCGATGTAAGCTTTATGCTACCAGTCCCTGTCAGTAACCTGAATAACACATATTGCATGTCTATGCACTATTTCTCCAATGTATGTTGATACTGCTATCATTCATAACATAAACATTTGTTTCAACATGTTGCTAAATTCAAAGCCCCTAATATCTTTGGGTATTTTCTCAAGCAATGGTTACTACAACTATAACTACCATCCTTGGGCGGTAGGGGTGGAATCCATGAAAAATTTTGACATTGTAGAAGAATGTGCAGGAAAAAAGTCAGTCTTGGTCAACTTACTATACTCTGTAATTCTGTGGCCTCTTTTAGATGAAGCTGCTCCAGATTGTCGGGTATTGTGTGGTAGTGGCCTTTACTCTTCTCATAGTTCTTCTTGTACTGGTACTGAGGGGAAGGTGGCAAAAAAGGTACCTTGATGGCAAAGCTGCTCAGCATTCCTATTTTTCCTCTTTACATTAGATATTTACACAGCAATAGCACCAAGACCAAATTAAAATTAGCAAACACTACATAGGGGGGTTAAGAAAATGTTTTAAAAGGATGAAGATCCACATTCAGCATTGTCAGTTAATACAAGGATGTAAACACTTAGGTTATATGGCTTATTCAAAGTAGGTTTTAAGATGCAAAGTTAAAAGTGAAAGAAACTATTCCAAATGGTAAGTCTATGTTTTTAGAAGGGGGAAAGGGAGTGGTTAAGTGAAAAAAAGTTTAAATAGCCCCAAAATAGAAGCATTTTTATATTCTGAGAGGTGTTATAGTCAGTGGAGAACTGGTAGATTAATGTTGTAATTTGGAAGAATGCACTCAGAGAACAGGAGAGCTTTCTAATAAATATAGTGCCTCAGTAGCAGAGAAGGAGATGCAAGTGACCTCAGAGAAGGAATTTAGTTGAAAATGCGTGAAGCAAGCTGTTTCTGGAGCAAATGATTGCGCTTACAGAACTGGCGAGTTGGCTTGTATTCAAGACATGATTCATTATCAAAGATTCCTTCATGTCAGTCACAGGTTTGTGAAGTTTCTTCAAGTCAGCCTTATACTTAACCTGTACAACAGTAAGGGAAAAAAGGAAATCACATAAATAGGAAATGGAAAATGGTATTAATGGAAACCATAATAAGATGTCCCATCCTGAAACAAATGCTGGAGATGGTGGTGAAAAACCATACCTCATTCACAATAGCCAGAAAGTGGAAACAGTTCAAGTGTCCATTGACAGACAAAGGGATAAACACAGTGTGATGTAAACATACAATGGACTATTATTCAACCATAAGAAGGGATGAAGTTCTGACACATGCTACAGCATGCATGAACCTTGAAAACATTATGCTAAATGAAGTAAGCCAGACCAAAAAAAGGACAAATACTGTATGACTCCACTTACATGAAATCTCTAATAGGCAAATTCATAGGGACACAAAGTAAATTAGAGGTTACCAGGGATTGGTGGGAGGGGGAAATGGACAGTTATTGCTTAATAGTTATAGAGTTTGTGTTTGGGGTGATGAAAAAGTTTTGGAAATAATAGTGGTAGTTGGACAAGATTGTGAATGTAATTAATGCCACCGAATTACATATTTAAAGATAGTTAAAATGGGAAGTTTCACATTATATATTTTACCACAGTTAAACAAACACATACCTCACTTGTGAGATTATTAGCATCTTTCATGGTTTTGAAGAGCTGGCTGTCTTTTGGATTGTATTTTGGTGTCTTGCCCTTCTCTTTGTTGAAATTTTCTCGGTATTTAATCTAACAGCAAATGCAAAAATCCAAATTATTCCTGAGCATCAATTAATTTGAAGACTGAGGAATGGAGGAAATGTAAATGCAAAAGAGTATGTGCTACACATAAAGGGGTCATATAATTTATTATCCAAATTAGGACACTTTTAAGAGTAAAAGTGAGCACTATTAATAATTATGTTGGGACAACAGGCAATTGAGAATAAGATCAAGTGATATAGTATTTGTTTTCCTCATTTTTATATTATCCAGAGGTATGAAAGATATTCACCTTTTTTGATGCAGAATAAAAATGCATGGGAAAAGGCTTCAGGCTAAATTCAGAGAAGTGATCTAATATATATGATTCAGAGCATTTTGGTCCTCTTAACTAGCAAAACCAAAAGCACTTTAGGTCTAGTGCCAGGAGTTCCAAGAGGCTTTATAAATGATCAAGAAGGGTGAGAAGTAAGGAATCTATTAAATCAGGAGATTTATTGTTATGTACTTTGGCTACATCATTTTAATTTTTTTTTTAATTGGCAAAATAATTGGCATAACTTCTGAGTAAAAGAAGCACAGAATTTGGGGGTTAATGGCTTCGGTATGATTTCAGGCTAGAAGAAGGAAAGAAGTGAGATAACTTTAGCATAATGAGAAAAATAAAATTAAATATACTTGCAGGATACATAAAAGTAAGAATACACAAAGGAAAAAATAACTTCAATTTAAAAAATAAGCGCAATGCCTGGCACTAATAGTTGCTCAATAAATGTGATCCGATTGATGAAAGAAAGAGACAGTCATAATTCCTAGGTAAAATAGCTAAAGATGACGATTTACTTATAGGGATATTCAACAGAATAAACTGAAAGTGACAGAAACATTTCCTTATTGAAAAACAGACTGATGCCTTTGTCACTAGGATTAATTCAGAAGTAGAACTCTACTAGTTACTCACTCTAGGAATAAAGAAAAATGAGCTATTTCTAGAAGTTAGCCAGCTAAAAGGGCAATATTTGATGCTCCGGGACACCTAGAGTTTCTGTTATTGGTAAGATGAAAGACTCGCTCATTCAAAGTTAGCACACCAGGATCTGGTCACCAGATATTTCACACTGTAGGCATTTAAAATCAGTACCCCTCATGCTTCATCACTTTACTTCCCCACAACTTTACACATCCAGCAGAACAGGAACAAAAGGAGACCACTCAAATGCTAAGAACAATGAAATCTGCCACATCAGAGAAAAAGCATTCACAGTGCTGAGACTCATTTATTTTGAATAAATCTCCAGTGGAAATGTGTAGACAAAATAAGCATGCAGAACAGTACAGCATGATGCAGGCACACTGAATCAGACACACAATGGAGGAAGCAGAAAACATAACAGAAAAACACAATGTGAATAAATGCTACAATGGCTCTTCTCTGAAAGGAAATTCACTCCCCAAATAAAGAAATGCAAAGCCTGCTAAGGAAAGTCAGAGGTGGTGAGTTGTCTGAACCAAGAGAAAACTTTTCCTAAGGATACAGAAACCCATAAGACTAGGGCTGATCCCAAGAGCAGTGAAACCCAGAAAAAGCAAAGTAAACTAGATGTGCAGAGTCAGACTGGTGAAGGAAAGATGCAAAGGCCCATCTCTGATGAGAATAAAATCCATTTCTTTTAGAAGAATGCTAAAAATCCTCTATCTTTTAGAAAATAACTCATTTCTGAGAAAACATTTGAAGAGCAGCTTTCGACTGGTCTCATTTCAGTTCTTTTCTGTTAATTTTAAGTAGATTTAAATTTCTAACTTTTTAATTAAAAAAAAAAAAAAGTTGTGCCTCCTCTTTCCACAGGAAGGCCCCAAGCAAGTGCAGGCGAGCACATCTGCCGCGGGGAATCTGAGCCAACACGTTCGACCTTCCTTTCTGACGGGATCTTAAGAACTACTATATTTTGCACGATAAGGACACACATCAGATTCAGGACTCCAAGAATTCATAGAAAGGTGTGGGATTAGGCAGGAAGTACAGTAAAACCACGTTGACATGGCATATGGACTGGAAAAGCCTTCTTTTTCTTGCTTACCAGGGAAGTGAGAGGCAACCATGCAATGCCGCGTATCAGCAAACGGCAATACCAGTGTCCATTACCCCAAAGGGCTCAGACAGTGTGAGAAAATGGTTTCTTATCAATTATTCTTTTAAAGTTCAATTAAATTTAAAGATCTAACATCCAGTTGTTCTGCTCCTTTTCAGGGACTTGAACTGTATATTGGTGCTTCTAAAGACTGAAGAGCAGGTCCAAGAATTAGAACATTTCTTGCCACTGAGACTGTAAAACAGGGTAAAAGCTATGAGTGAAAACATTTTGAGCAGTTTATACTGTTGATGCAGAGTATGTCGGAACTGAGAGACTGTATTAAATACCAGTCTTAAATGTATTAAACACCAGCAATGGTAATCAGCAGAGGCTTTCTTTGGTGTGGTTGCAGATGAGATTCTCAGTCTGTTTTCATCTTTTGATTGGTGTCAGCAGCCTGAAGAAGTTAGGAGGCCATCTCCAAATCTACTCTACCTTCCTATTCCAAAGGCATGTTCCAGAGGGAAAGTTTCATGCAGGAAAAGACAGGTGTGTGCAAAAGTATATCCTTTGACAAATTTCCACAGCATTCTACACGTTCCGACACAAAGCCAACAGAAAAGAGTGCGACTTGGTCAGTCCCCTGACCCAGGCTAAGAAGATAGGTGAGAGAAAGAGGAAGACAGATATATGGGATCACTGATGCCAGTCTTACATCACTGATGAGCACATTAGTTTTCTTAAGCTGCCTCATCATAGGGGTGTCATAAGATGCGGCGCCATGCCCGTACCCTCTCCTTTGGCCTTTGATGTATTCCGCCTAGAGTACCAGCAAGACAGCAAAGTCAGAATGGGGAGGGCCCACACAGAGGGGAAGTCTCCTTGGACCAGGGGCCACACCATGAAGCTGTCAATCCTGAGGCAAGCCTTTCCCAGGAAGTAAACCCAGGAAAGGGAGTTCATAAAACAATCTGGTTGGGACTCATTCTCCACATCATAGGATTCACTTGGGGTTAGAAATACAGGCCTCACTATTTGTAAAACCAGCAAAGTCTTCAAAATTTCAACATGTTTTTAACTTGCTAATGGTATGACCTTGGAGATTTTAAAACATATTAAAAATTTTTACACCGAAAAGTTCATGTTACATTTCATTATTCTTAAGAGATTCCACCGTATTTCGCTGGTGATTTCATATCTTGGTTTCGAGTACTTATACAATTCCACTAACTTATAATAAAAATACCGCATAGGAGTTTTAAATTCAAAAACTTTTTAAAAATAGCATTCGCTTGTCATCAGTCATCTGAACTTTTTGTCTCCTCATAATTCCCTCCTGTTTTGTCACTTGATGTTACTACTTGTATCTTCCAAAAGATTGGGATCCCACGTTTGGCATTGCTGAAAGTCATACATACAACCACCAAAGGTATCCTAAACATATTTCTTCAAACAAATACTTGAGAAAACAGACAATGAAAAGAAGGTAGGATCTCTGAATTGGAGAAGAAATAAGATATTCCTGAGCTCGTCTTTTGGGACTAAAACTTGCTCTCTGAAAGATCTGGTGGTTGATCATGGAGTCTCTGATATAAAGTCTGAAAACTTGTCATAACTCAGGAGTATTCTAGATAATTGGTCTCACAAAGGAAATTAGGTAATGGGGAATCAAGTTTGGACACATTTCTAAGCCCATCTACTCAATAATATGTAATCTGCTAGAATTAGGCATTCCCCCTCAGCTCCCTGTACATACCTCGATCAAACACTTACAACCCCAAACTGTAATTATTTAGCCATAGACATATAGTCTGAGGACATCTACTGCCTCTAGTTTCTAGCCCAGGCATTCAATATATGTTTGCTGAACGAAAAAATAAAAGTGACTGCATCTTTTCAAAGCTTTTCGTGATATAATTTTCAAAGCTCTGGAGTGCTGCAGTATCTCTCTGGTTGCTCATACTGCACTTTCAGCCTGGGAATCACTTCTTCCTGCAAGGTCTTTAAACATCTCCTCACATCAGAGCTGCTGCTTGCCCATCTGTGTTACCTGGCTGCTCAGCTTGGCTGCCTTCTTGGCCATTTCAATGTCTGGGCGACCAAGCATGCTTAGCCCGTGGCTGCCTTCCTTGCGGTGCTTGGCTCTGTACTCCACCTGCATCAAAGAAAACCAGAATAGGCAACACATTCTAGGTGGCCAGTGACCACCAACTACTTGGTTGCAGTGACCACTTGGGACTGGGTACCTTCTAAACACACCCTTACCTCGCTGGCCTGTTTGGCTGCCTGCGTGGCCTTCTTGATGTCTGGCCGATCGGCCACTGTTGTGTAATGCAGGTTTTCTTTAGCATCT
This sequence comes from Physeter macrocephalus, assembly GCF_002837175.3. Classification (NCBI taxonomy): domain Eukaryota; kingdom Metazoa; phylum Chordata; class Mammalia; order Artiodactyla; family Physeteridae; genus Physeter; species Physeter macrocephalus. The sequence continues at coordinate 58,523,932 of NC_041215.1, forward strand.
TTTTTGTAAGCGACCTTTATTTGGAGAAAGAAAACATTTGCTCACTTGAGAGATACGCTATCTTTCTGAAAGGAACCTTTTATTAAAACCAAATCAATCCCACTATCATATTTTTTAGACCACCAGATATAGAAATTAGGGTGACCACTCACTGGACCCAGCCCAGCATATACCAATGTGGGATCCACCAGCTCAAGGGGCCCCCTGAGAGTGAGAGGAGAAACTTACATTACTCTGCTTCTTGGCCACCTCCATAGCGTGTTTCACCTCTGGGGGCTCCAGCATGATGGAGTAGTTGGATTTTCCTTTTTCCTTGACAAACTTCTTCTTGTAATTTGTCTAAAAAGAGCCAGGATTACTTATGTGAGCAGAGGAAGCTGGGAACAGAATTGTTTTACTTGAAGAACTATGAGAAGATCTCGAGGGAAATCCGTGGCTCTCCATTTTGGTGTCATTTTGGAACCGGGGTCTCTGATACATATTCTAGTTCTTCCCTGTCATTTCTGCCCTGGAACCTGTCACTGAACCACACACCAATCTTTGGAGAACTGATGACAAGCAAATTAAACTCTTTCATTTACCACTTCTACCTTTTTAAAATAAATGGAACCACACAGGGCTCATAAAATACAATACCATGATTATTAAAGCATTACCCGTAAGGATGTAGTGGGCAGAGATTACTGAGATACGAAGGGGTGACTTGACTTCTCTAAAATTGTTCAGCAGTTTAAGGAGAGGGGAGATGACGGGAGAGGCTGATCTTTACCATCAGTGCTCCCTCCCTTTATTACCACTAGGTAAGTGACATCTTATATTGCTAGACAATACATCCTACGGCCAAACCCACATCTGCCACAGTTGCCGTAATTGGAAAGCCAATAAATATTGAGTTGTCTTTTAAACCAGCGTTCAGAATTCACACACAGGTACTGATGGTAAGAGTGAAGTAACGTAAAGGAAAGTGTAAGCAAAAATGCGGCTTACAGTCTCTTGCTGGATTCTGAGGTAAAGTGCCATTGCTGCTGCCAAGAGTCCTGGGGCTGGTCACTTACATCACTGACGTTCCTGGTCACTTCCTTGACATGAATGGTGTCCCGGGTCTCCGGCAGTGTTGTGTATGAGCCCTGAGCCAAGTGCTTCTTCACATGCTGCTTGTACTTGTTCTGGGGGAAAGCACAGAGAGCTTGTTTAAATGCCTGCCTGGGGCATCAGCCCAAGACGGAAGGCAAGCCCATGGGTTGCTGGAGGGTTACCTCGGACACCAGATTGCTGACTGTCTTTGCCAGGAGGATCTGAGGCGTATCGGGCACGGCATGGTAGGTTCCTCTTTCCTTGACATGTTTCTGTTTGTATTTCAGCTGCAGGGGTGAAAAAAGCATTTCTTCAGCTCCCCTGAGTCTCCTGCATATTTTTATTAAGCTCCCAAGTTACTAAATAGAGCTGGGAGAATAGCATCATTGACGGAGTAGAATCATTAAACTCAGTAAAAGATCTCATGTTTGGAAATCTTGGGAAATACCAAAGAAGGGTTTTCTTTATCTCATGCAAGTTGAGGCTTTAGTGACAATCAGAATGAATCTTACGATGAATCTTTATACACACAGCCTTAGTTCACAGCACTTTTAAACATGTCATTGGACCCTCCCGCAAACCCTGGGAGGCATTATTATTCCTCCTTTCCAGATGAGGAAATACAGGAAGCATAGGAAGCGTATGACCCCACGGAAATGAATACGTTTCCTTATAGAGAGTGCCCACTGCGGCGTGTGGATCACCTTGAGGTGCAGTATAGGTCAGGGGCGGCCACCTGGCTGTAACAGCTTCCCACAGCTGCCGCTCTGCTCTGCCAAGGCACTGGTGTTGGCCGTGGGCAGCAGCCTCCTCTCTCCTGCGTGCCCCTGGGCACTGGGCTGCAGGAGACAGCCCTGAGTGAGGTTAGGCCTCCTGGAAGGGACTGAATACTTACATCACTTTCTATTATAGAATTCTTCAGGGCCAGCACCATGTCTTTATCATCAGTGACAGAAAGCTTGCAACCCTTGAGGAACTTCCGGTCCAGCTGGTATTCAAACTGTAACAGAAGACAGAGGAAGATGGGAAAGGGTGACAGGCACAGGAGGAAGCCGGTATTTGGTTGAATTTGTAGGGAGTCCTCTTCTTAAGGGCACGATGGGGATTTGCTACCAGGATGGGGGCAGGGGCTTCCTCCCGGGCCCACTGCAAGCTGGGCTCCTCCTTTCCAGCCCCGAGGCCAGGACAAAGCCCTCCTGGTCCTCCCCCGCCTCCCTCAGGACTCTGAGCCATTAGTGTTTGGGCCCAGCCATGGGAGACCAGGCTCTGTGGCCAGGTCTGCTTCCTGAGCTTGGCTTCCACACCTTACAACCCTCCTGTCCTTCTGGGATCTCAGATGAGCTAGGGTTAACACCTGTGACAGTGGTTATTACGAATAAAGATTAATTTTTCTGTCTCAGGTATGTCATGCAGTTCTGACTGCCTCTCTTATCTCACATCGCTTTGCTGAAGGGATGACTTGGCGGCCTGGATGAAGTCCGGCCGGTCAGGGGTCCATCTCCAGTGGGCTTTGTTGGCTTCGTACTGCTTCTTGTAATCCAGCTGTTTTTAACAAGACAAAAACAAGTCACTTCATTCAGGGGCCTGAATTCACAACCACACACGTGGCGCAGAGGGACTCATCTTGCATTTTAACGTATAACAAGTCATGGTTCTTTATGCAAGAGAGAGCCCCAATTAAAATTTCTGTACAATGGATGCAACTAGTTGGCCACTCAAGTGGTCCTCTTGTGGGACCCTTTGGCCTCAAAATAGGGGCTAAAATTTTTAAAGGCTCCTGGCGAAACGATTCTTCAAACTCACTCTGCCAGTGCAGTCTAATCATTTTCAGAGTCAAGTACTTTTAATTTCTAACTAAATTCAGACTTTTAAAGAAAGTATTAAACACTTACAGTATTTATTTCATTCCAGGCACTTTTCAAAGTGCTTTATATATATATATATATATATATATATATAAAAACTCATTTACTCTTTGCCACAACTATATGAAATCAGCAGCTGAGGAACTGCCTAGAAGGGCTAAGTAAGCTGCCCAGGTGAGACAGCTAGTGAACAGTGGAGCTGGGTTTCAAACCTGGGCAGCCAGGCATCAGAGATGCTTGTGGACTTGCTAGACTTGCATCTGAGCTGGAGAATTGGCTGCCTTGGGCTGAACCTGAGGCACAGAAGTGAGTGTCCTTGGGAAGAGCCCTCCTCATCAGGCACATTTCTTTCCTCACTCTTTTTCTTTCTCCTTCTTTTTGGTCAAGGTATAATTGGCATACAATAAGATAAACATGTTTTATAAGTTAAAAATTGATCCAACTTTTCCCCATTCTATTGTGAAAATTTTCAAATGCATGAGTAGTAGCATGCATCTTACAGAGAATACCCATACACCCAGCACCTAGATTCTACAATGTACATTTTACTGCATTTGCTTTTTGTCCCACATCAATACTGCTACCCGTCCCTCTGTCCATCCTCAGGACACCTGTATGCTACCTGCCAGTCCCTAAAGGCATTTCAGTTTGCTGGCCCTAATAAATATAAGTTCTCTGTAGCACTAGTAGGCACTAGTTGGGTTTTATAATATTTCATTATATAACCATTTATATATTTTTAAGAAGTCGATACTCATTTAAATGCACAGAAATGTTTCTGTGGTTGAGGCTTTAAGATGCCCCATCACAGGGCCTTCCCTGGTGGCGCAGTGGTTGAGAGTCCGCCTGCCGATGCAGGGGACACGGCCTCGTGCCCCGGTCCGGGAATATCCCACATGCCGCGGAGCAGCTGGGCCCGTGAGCCATGGCCGCTGAGCCTGCGCATCCGGAGCCTGTGCTCCACAACGGGAGAGGCCACAACAGTGAGAGGCCCGCGTACCGAAAAAAAAAAAAAAAAAAAAAAGAAAATGCCCCATCACAAAGAAATGAGTCAGCGCAGGGAGATGTGAACAGGAGGAAGGTCTAAGCCAACTCCTGACAGCACCAAGCAGCTCAAGTGTTCTCTTTTTTTTTTTTCCAGGAGAAGTAGGCTCTAGAGTTTGTGGCAGGAGAAGAACATGGAGACCAGAAACACTGTCGAAAATGTAACCTTCATTTCAGAATTAAATCCCCCATTTTTCAGCATCCTAACATGGAGGCTGAGGGGGTATAACATCCATGGGCCGTCCTTGCTCTTCCCCACTCTCCTTTGTGAGAACCATGGGCAGCATTTAGAGGTCAGTGTTATCACTCATGCTCTGAGGCCCAACCCTTGATCTGGACTCACGAGAGCTCAATCACCTGAAAAGATGTCAAAAGAGGCCATGTGCCCTACAGAAGCTGATGAACCCCTATTAGGCTTGGGGACGTTTCTGGAACTTACATTGGTGTTGACTTTGTAGGCATCCTTGGCTGCTTTGATATGAACAGCATCAGGCTCAATGGTACAGTTGGACTTAGTTCTCTGGTAAAGTTCTTTGTATTTCAGCTGTGGGAGGAAACACAGGTCAATTTTTTTTTTATAGCAGCCCACAAGTATCTTAAAAAACAAGAAATTAAAACCATAATATAGTACATGATACTCCTTAAGACTGAATCAGTCTGTTGTGAAGAAGGGATGCAGCCATGCAGCTATGTGACATGCACCATCCTGTCTCAGATCTTAAAGCCAACTCCCCAGGACACATTGTGTACGTTCACCAGTGTCACCATAGAATTTATGTCCTCTGAGCTTGTGCTGAAAGGGGCAGCTGGACAGCTATCCATGTGTGTTTTCCTGTCCCCAAATCAGAAACTCCTGAGTTCAGAACATCTTGAAAACTGTTGATGGAAGAGAAGCCTTCCCCCATTGGCTCACCCAGATGGGATCAGGCTTGCCCTCCTCCTTCCATGCCCCTACAGTTGTAGCTGCTGTCATGTCGTGTTATAATTATTTATCTGTCTATTCTTTCCATTGAGCTGAATCCCTTGCGGGCAAAGATTATGTATCATTCATCACCTCATTCCTAGCATCAGGCACTTAGGAACCCAATAAATATTTGATGAATGAATGAACTGATGGATGAATGCTGTCGTCACTACCATCATTGCTAGAGCCATTGCTGGTAAGTTTGGGCATGTGTGGGTTTGAATGGGAGGGGGAGAAAAGGGAAGGCTTAGCCTCTTTGAGCCCAACTGGTCGTTTTTTCATGTCTAGCCTGGAATTTCTAGCTTCACCCACTTTTGCTCCTTTTAAATTTCAGGGCCCTGGGACGCCATCTGGGACTTCTCACTAGTTATTGCGGAAGGATCTTAGGTCTTACTGTGACTGAGTAAAACTGTTCTACGGAAGCCATAGTAGTGCTTACTAAACTTGCCTGATCATAAGAATCACAATTTTCTGTGCTTCACCATAGATGTAGTAAATCAGTAGCTTTAGGGGACTGACTTGGAAATTCATATTTTTCATCAACATCTCAGGTTACTGTTACAATCAGAAATTTAGGGAAATGGATATAGAATTTCTTCATTTTTCTACACTGAGAGGGAATGGGCTGCTCCACATAAGGGATCTACCTTATAGATGTTTATGAATACCCGATGTTCATGTTCTAAGTGTCAAAATTTATTTTAACATAAAAAATATAAAAAATATTTTTTAAATGATTTATACATTTCTGCCTTCATAAACAGTGCACTGATGTATTTAGCATTTTTCTTGGCAACTTAGAGTCAATAGTGTGAACCCATTTGTTTAGCTACCAAAAAATTCCTGAGCACCAGCCTCAGTCAAGGCTTTGGGGCAGAGATTCCATAGTTGCCTTCATTATTCTTTATGGTGCCCATATAGCCATTAAAATATTTAATCTATTTTTAACCAATATTATGATAGTTTTCCACCATAGAATCTAGCTATATATATGAAAACATATAATTTCTCCTCAAATTCAGAGTATTAGAATTTAATGGCTACGTTTTCCTCTTAGCCAAGACAAAACTTATACAGTATTAATAGAGTTTATGGCACACTGCATTTTTCAGACTGGGCTGGAAGCTTCTACTCCAGCCTCTTAGAACCCATCCACTCTGCCATGAGACGGCCAAACCACACGGAAAGGCCACGTACAGGGGCTCCTGTCTATACAGTGGCTGAGCTCCCAGCCCAGCCATGATCGTGCGCCAGCTCTGGGACTGAGCCTTCCTGCCTGAGCTGCAGTGCGTGGGGTAGAGCATCCCCTCAACTGTGCCCACTCAGTTCAAGAACTGTGAGCCAAAAACGCATGACTGGGCTTCCCTGGTGGCACAGTGGTTGAGAGTCCGCCTGCCGATGCAGGGGACACAGGTTCGTGCCCCAGTCCGGGAAGATCCCACATGCCGCGGAGCGGCTGGGCCCGTGAGCCATGGCCGCTAAGCCTGCGTGCCCGGAGCCTGTGCTCCGCAACGGGAGAGGACACAACAGTGAGAGGCCCGAGTACCGCAAAAAAAAAAAAAAAAAAAAGCATGACTGCTGTCTCAAACCACTACATTTAGAGTGACTGTTACACAGGAATAGATAAGTGGACCTGGGTCTGTTATATCACATTACAAAGAGGTCAAAGTGAGAGGGGCTGCAAAGCCGTCCTGGTAACTTACATCACTGACTTCATCTTTGACCTTTTGGACATGCAGCAACATGGGCGTGTCATGGATTGTGGTGTAGCCTCTGGGTCTGGCCTTGTTGTATTCCAACTTATACAGTATCTGAAGGAGATGAAAAGGCAGAAAGAGACAACTTTATGTATCTCAATTGACATTGTAACATAATGTAAACATATAAAGGCAACATTGTTGTTGTTGTCATTGAGTGTATATAAAGGAAAGAGAATTCCATAAACTCAACAGGTGCTTTCATGCTTTCTGCTAAGGCTCCAGTGCCTCTACAATGGGGTGTCTGCCAATTTGGTTGGAACAATTCTTTACTGTAAAAGAAGAGTCCTGAGCATAGTAGGACACTTATTGTCCCTGCCTCCCTCCCTCTAAATGGCAGTAGAATGTTCCAAACAGGGACTTCCCTGGTGGGGCAGTGGTTAAGAATCTGTCAGCAAATGCAGGGGACACAGGTTCGATCCCTGGTCCAGGAAGATCCCACAAGCCCGTGCGCCAGAACTACTGAGCCCATGTGCTACAACTACTGAAGCCCGCACACCTAGAGCCCGTGCTCCACAACAAGAGAAGCCACCGCAATGAGAAGCCCGCGCACCATAACGAAGAGTAGCCCCCGCTCACTGCAACTAGAGAAAGCCCGGGCGTAGCAACAAAGACCTAATGCAGCCAAAAAAAGAAAATTTTCCAAACATTGTGACCATCTAAAATGCCCCTCCACATTTGCAAGTGCCCCCACCCCAAGGCCAAAAATCCATTCAGTGTTTCTTGTACTTACATCACTAATTTGTTTGTTGACTTTGGTAGTACGTAGGTGTTCTGGAGTATCCACAACTGAGGTAAACTTGTCCTTTGTTTTTTCATAATTTTTCCTGTACTTGATCTAAATTGTAGAGGAGAAGAACAAGTTAACTTGAAGTAGAAGAGAGGGCTTTCAGGGACTCTAGTTTTCCTCTTGAGAGAGTCCCACGGCAAAGAGTAGGATTGTTATATAAGCCATAGATGTGCGGGCTGACGCCATGCTTTCTTAACTGGAAATGTTTATATAAATCTGTATTTGATAGCGATAGTGTAATAGAGTGAGCAAATAATAATAAATATTTTCCATATATTTTATCCATGTGGAAACTGAGACCCAGAGAGGTTAAGAGTATGAGCTAAGGGCAAATATAGAGTGAATCTCAGAGCCAGGACTAGACCCATGTTCTCTGGACTCTGGCAAGTAATGATTCGCTCACAATATGCTACATCGAATATATATGATCTCTTAAGTATGTTTCCACATCAAAGATGAAACAGATAAAAAAATGAATACATACAGTTTGAAGTAGTTATTTTTAAAGACATTCATTTTTGAAATTTTCAAGTCATGATTTTTTTTTTTTTCATGCACATAAGCGGTTTTAAGCAGTACAGACACAGAGAGCCCAGCAAAATTCCATGCACAACTATCTGATGATCATATCGGGACCAAAGTAAAAGTTCAAGCAAACAGAATGTTCATAGGAAGACCTCATCCTCCTCATTTCATGTGTTGATCTGATGTCAAACTAAAGTGATAAAACAAGTTGCTAATACAAAAGACTGATTAAAAACTTTCTTTGTGTGTGGGAACAATGGCCTTTTATTAACATCGTATCTAGTAGTTAAGCAATTATCACTGTCTTTTGCTGCTTCAAATTTACCTTCCAACGTATGATGGGAAGGTGGTGGTGTGTGCTTCAGTTGACCTTGTAGGAAGGCAAGGTGATCAGCAGTGCTAACAAGGGTGTATGAGGACAGATGTGCTGGAAATAACCTAGCAAATTCAGCATCAAACTCAAGAGGGGCCATGAATATGCACAATATTCAAAGAGCTGCGCTGTCATCCTCATCTCTCCAAAATGGTACAGTGTAGTCATTATTGAGCAATGGACACATTAGATGAAAACATTAAATATTCACATCTTTTAAATACGGTCAAATTTACTTAACATCCTCAATCTCTAAGAAATCTACTTCTTTGGGGCAAATATTGAAAAACATAAAGTTATACCAATTTGGAAAAATTTGAAAAACTTGGAAATAGTCTCAGTTAATAGTACTTGGAATTCCAAAAGTGTCAGAAGACGTACAAATGTTGGCTGCTACAGCACCACACTTGGCCACATCCAGAGTTCATTTACAGGGAGTGAATATTTATGCAGCTTTGTCATGTGAAACCAGCTTGGTCAGGGGGCCAGGGAAGGAAATCAGGGAAAGCATAGAAGTGAATGCCCCCAAGGCTTCTAAATCTCTTCTTTGCATCACATCAGACATTACCTGGCTCCACATGTGTGTGTTGTAGAGGGCAGTCAACATATCTGGACGCAGAATTTCATTACATCCTTGTTTCAGAAGCATCTTGGCACTAGATTTATATTTTCTCTGTTCATGCAAAGATCAGTGAAGCACAAAAGAGACTTGTGAAGACGGAAAAGAACATAGCTCTATATCCTGATCACCTCTGAGTGAAGAGATGTAGGCACACACACGTTGTGTTCTCACGTGTATGTGTGGGTGAAGACAAGCAAATGCATTAAAATGCCAAGCAGGGTGACGTGATATTTGCAGTTGACCATCCACAGCCCTTGTGAATGGGGAATAATAGAGCCAGTCCCACCAAAATTGCCTTATAGAAAAGGTGACATCATTGAAACAGAAAAACACAGTAAGGAGTCCTGTCTTCTTTCCTTCCGTTAATTTGTTTCTTTGTTTCTGCGTTTGCACCTGAATTCGCACTTTACAACTGCAGTTTACACACTGGCCCTCCTGAAGGATGAAGGGTGTGAGGACCCAGCTGTGCATCTCATGTTCACCACAGCACACGTGAGGACACAGAGCATGGACTGGCACACTCAAAGAGCTCGTGGGCTCTTTGGGTGGCTAGACAGATAATTTGGAACAGAACATCCCAATATCATAGGCAGAACCTATGACATCCTTGCAGCAGACGGGACGACATCTCATGAAAAACTTGGAGCACAGTCCTGCTTGGCCGTCCAGGCGGCCCCATCACAGTACCTGACTGATCTGGTCGCCTGCGATCTTAGCCAGCAGATGTCTAGGCTCATCCACTACCAGGTGGTATTTATCTTTCCGCTGCTCATAATCAGCTCTGTATTTTTTCTGCTCAAACATCATATCAAATTACAGCAAGAGTACAACTTCAAGGCTATACACAAACGTCCCAAGATACTTCAGAGAGCCAGAAAAATGTCCTTTCTAGAGGTGGGCTCCCAAAGCATCCAGGGTAATGAAAATAGGGAGGCGAACAGAATTAAGCAAAGGAAGATGGCCTGGAGAAGGCTGGGGCTTGGACTAGATTAGTTATAACATCAAAATTGAAGTCCCTTGTACCTAAACATGTTCTGTCTTTACATATGATGTCATTAGCAATGTTAAGTTTTATGACATCTTACATTGTATTTAAAATAAGGCACTGGGCTTCCCTGGTGGCGCAGTGGTTGAGAGCCCGCCTGCCGATGCAGGGGACACGGGTTCGTGCCCCGGTCCGGGAAGATCCCACATGCCACGGAGAGGCTGGGCCTGTGAGCCATGGCCGCTGAGCCTGCGCTCCACAATGGGAGAGGCCACAACAGTGAGAGGTCCGCGTACCGCAAAAAAAAAAAAAAAATTAAAAAAAAAATAATAAAATAAAATAAGGCACTGACAAGCTACAGGTTTACTGCTTTAGGCTGTGAGAGTCAAAAGGTATATTCATGGACACATTCTAATATGCTAGTTAATTTATTTGATTATAAAAGAGACCTGGAAATCCTTCGTGAATTAGAAAAATAGAAACAAAATATATCAAGACTGTCTTCCTAGGAAGCTACCAACAGTAATTCTTCAGAGTCATCCCACCTGGAAATCTACTGAAAATAAACTAAATCAAATTTATAAACAATAAAAACAACAAAAAAGTTATATATTGAAATAAATATACCATTGGCTACATTTTCTGACACATTTTACTAATTTTCTAACATTGCTTTTGAATTTATGTAAATCTGTGGAAAATACAAAGATAGGAAATTAAATGTAAAAACCATCCATCCATAAATTCATAGCTTGCTTCTTTCATCATTTTAAGCTAAATTTACCTTAAGCTAGTGCAAAGACAGTTCCAGGAAAAACTGGGTAGAAGGTAAAGGAATATTCTGAGTGCAAATGGATACTTCTCTGCACCAATGTATGAGTCACAATGGCAATATATTTGAAGGCGTGAATCACAACTAACCCCTTAGGGCTGCCATTTCTGTGCCTTGGTAAGGGATACTAAGTTAACTTTGAACTTCTGGGTCTTCCAACTCTACACAGAATCCTATACACCCTGTTGAAGGGAGTTCAGCTGAGAATCAACAAAATCCTTTGCCTCTTTGCTCTCCTCACCCAAAGGGCTGTGCTGCCCTGTGCTAGTGCGAGCAGAGGCTGTGATGTCTGTGGGGACCTCACTCCACTCTGGACAGCCCCTTCCTTTGTTCTTATTCATGCTTTTGGCAGAGCTCATCAGAGAGTGATATTATAAGAGCCTTCCCAATGCGTAATCTTGAATCAACACTAAAATAGCTTTCCTGTCATTTTAGGTATTGGGTTTTAATCAAATGTCATTTATAGACTTCTTAAGGGACGCTAATAGGCTCAATTGGATCAGGTCATACATACCTCATTCATCAATTGAGTTGCAAACTTGAAATGCCTATTGATTGGACAATCAGCAACGTACTTGAAATCTGACTTCGTCCTTTCAAATACCTCTTTATACTTATACTAGAGAAAACAGAACATGGTTACTTGATAGCATGCTGTGATTATCTTAAGAATGAGACATGCCATTTATTGTATACAATTGTGATTAATTCATTCATAGAGATAACAAGTAATTATTGAACACACTCTGGCTCCCAAGGCAATGAAGGGTATACCCACCTCAATGTCTTAAAAACTAGCCCCCCAATACATACTTTCATTGAATGGATGTCAAATAGATCTATATTCCATATTGGATAAAAATCCAAATCAGTTTCTTCTTTGTTTCAATACTTATAGTGATTATTATTTTACTTTGAATGCATTTCCATGTGCACTCGAAGGCAGCTTTTAGTCCGTTAATTAGAAGTAGTTTTCCAGTAATGAATCAGATAATCATAATATTTTAGAGCAGGGGTATGCTAGCATCTAGACCACTACCTGTTTTTAAATAGCCCCATGAACTAAGAAAAAACTTTTTTATATAGTACTAAGGGATTGTAACAAAGATTATGTGACAAAATGAATGTGGTCCACAAAGTGTAAACTATTTACTGTCTGGAACCTTTCAGAAAAGTTTGCTGACTTCTATTTTAGAACTCAGAGGAAGCTAATCCAACTGCTTTATTTTGTAAGTAGGAAAATGAGGCCATAAAAACAAAGTTATTTGCTTCAAGTCACACATCAAGTTTGTAGAGTAAAATAATCTCACTTTCTATTTGCTTCCATATCAAATCACCCAGAGACATATTAGGAAATTCTGGAAGAGCCATAAGGAGTTGTACTGAGATGGCCTTTTATCAAATTCGAATGAGTGATGTAAATAAATGATTACTATTGTCAATGAGGCCAATACTAAAATAATTCCTGAGTAGAGTGAATAATGTAGTATATATTCCAACTTTAGGGTCTAGAAGCAAGGATAGGGATGGAAATATGAGAAGCTGTTTCCTCAGTACTAATTCTCTCTGTGGGCACTGGAGTACATTTCATGGATGTGGCCGTTACCCCTGAGTAGATATATACCTTGCTGTAGAGAGTCTTGTTCTTTTCAGCCAGAGTGAAGTCGGGGGTATCAAAGGCATAGCAACTGATGCCTTTAAGCCAGGTCAAATCTTCTTTATATTTTACCTGGGAGAAGAATATCACCAAAGAGTTTTAAGTACCTATCTCCAAATAGCAGTAGGTTAGGATCGATACAAGTAGAACAAATAGAAGGTCTGACCACTAAGGTATATAGAATAATAAAGTATTGAAATAATTATTTAAGAGACATTTCCAATAATACTGATTTCTGCTCACTTTATGGTGTGCTGTATTGCATATGGAATTTTTCATTTTAATACCAAGTAAAGCAATTCAAATTTAACAGGCATACTTGCCTAGAGAGTATATCATTAGCTCGGCAGCTATATTTTAATATAAAGAGCTGAAATTTCTTTCTAAATAAGCATTGTCATGTGTCTTAATTGCTTTATTGTCATGAAGTTGTCTCTTCAGTTGCTCAAAAATAGGTTATCATTTACATGAAATATATCACTTCCAGTCATGTATTATGATGTAACACATTTAGAAGAAAAATTAGGTTTATAAATTTGAATATGTTTTCCTGTCTCCTGAGTTGAAGCTCACTTATCTAGTAATGAGCTTTATGACTTAAACATCCATACACAAGAGCTAAAATTTAATCAGTTTTTATGCAGTGTTTGATTTCGTTAAGTCGTGTGGACATATTAATTTATATGTAAAAATAGAAGATTTCAAGACTCACATCACTGACTGCATCAGTGACTGCTCGATGGTGGAAATGCTCAGGGCGATCAGGAATGGACCTCCAGATTCCCAGCTGGCTCATGTAGTTCTTCTTGTATTTTATCTGTGGTAAAAGCACAAAGGCAGCTTTAACGTCTTACCCAAATTTAATGTAAAAAAGTCCATTTGTCTCCAGAGAGTTTTAGGAAAGGGAAGCTACTTTTAAAAATTATGGTGGGTTACTGAGCCCAACACAAGTAGAAATGTAGAGAGGCGTACTTTACTGATGTGGTCTGTGACTTTGCGATGATAAACGATGTCTAGAGCATCCTTCACAGTGTGGTATTTCCCTTTGGTCTTTTGAAATGTTTCTTTATAGCGCAGCTGGAAAGAGGAAAAGCACATGGATTACGAAGAACTACCAAGTTAAATAACTAAGCTTGTTTAACCTTGAACTCTCCTGAGTCTTATCTCTTATGTTTTCCTTTGAATAAATTTGGGAGAGATTAAAAACCTCTTTCACATCCTGGAAGAGAAAAAGGACATTCGGAGAAAACTAAAGAAATCTGCATAAAGTGTGGAGTTTAGTTAATAATAATGTATCAATATTGGTTTGTGACAAATGTCCCATGGTATTGTAGGGTGGTAACAACAAGGGAAACTGGGTATAGGCTATATGGGAATTCTCTGTACTATCGCTGCAACTTTCCTGTAAATCTAAAACTACTTAAAATTAAAAGTTTATTTAAACGTAAAACAAGCAGACAAAAAGCTCATTTGGCAGGAGAAAAAAAAAAAAAAGCATAACTTTGTTGAGCCCAAGACATACTAATGTACGTGGAAAAAGGAGAAAGATTTAGTTTCTAACTCCTGGAATTAAAATGCCTTTTCCATGGAGCAGTCCTAAAATTTTATTTCATTTCAATCTTTATCTTTGTGTGACTTCAAAAGTCAACAGCTCTGACTTTAACCTAAGAATATCATAGAGATTCATCTCATCTACACAAAATGAGTACTTCTCTGAGCACTCTGTTTTCAATCTCGAATGAATTTTTTCTTTTTGGGTAGCTGAGCAAACACATAGTGAAGGAAGCCTTTAACTTTGTTTTTCAGATGGGTAATCTAAGATCCTTTAGCTCTACTTGTGGGGACAGCCACGGTAGATAGGCTGAATTTAATGCCACATACCAGCTGGACTATTTCAAAGGTTAGAGTTACCAGTATTGGTACTGACAAAGCCCTGGGGATAGGGCTGTCCAGTGGCGTATAATGAGCTCCAGGGGCCAATTTCACTGTGTGGACATCCCTGAGAAGTGGTGATGTAGAGCAAGCTTGGTTCAAATTAATATTCAACAGTAACCTTGAAGTGATAAAGATGGGGATGTCACAAGAAGACAAAAACTATCCTAGCAAATAGATTTTGAGGGTAACATATAATTTTTTCAGCTTATATTTTAAGCAAACTGGCATGGTCTTCTTCCAACTAGCAGACTCCTTCTAGCTGCAACTGAAAATTTCTGACAAAATTACGGAACTAAGATATTGTTCCAATTTGCTGTACACTTTCACAATTCTGCTTAGGGATTACTGTAACCACTTAAGATGCTAGAAATCCTAGAGCTATGTTGCTAAGTTGAGGGTGAGGGGGTTGCTTGAGCTTTTGGCTGGGTTAAGTCCCAACCAGTCCTCCAGAGATCCTGGTTCTGGTAATAGGTGCAATGCATTCATAATTAGGCTCTGGGACACAAAACTGGTAAGGACTGGCCATCTAACCGGGTTGATTAATTTCATATCTTCATTAACAGATAATCTCATTACCATTGAAAGGCACTCTGTCCTTGATCACGTGGTATGGGAAATGAAAGTCTGTCCCTCTGAATTCTAACAAACATGTCATTCACATGATTTAGGTGATCAAGAGAGGAACAAACATTTCCTGAGTGTCAACTAAGAGCCCTGCACTGTGCTAGAAACATGTATCTGTTATCTTGTTTAGTCTAATTTAATTATCACAATTCTTATCCTCATTTCACATATAAGAAAAGAGGCTCAGAAGAATTAGGTAAATTATATGGAGTCATACAGCAGGCAAATCACAGCATCAGGATTTGAAACCGTGTTTGGCTGTTTTCCAAGAACAACATTTTATGGATAAGCAACACCAAGTATCGCTAGGAAATGCCACCAAAGAATTAGAAGAAAGGGTCATATTTTTGCTTGGAAGAGCAATGAGAAAAGCAGTAGGTTTTCAGCGTCTCTCAGCATTATTCTTAGCGACTTTGCCAAATGGTATTGTTTGTGTCTGTTTGTTTTGCTTTTGTGTTTTTGTTTCTTTCTTGATCTGTATTGTGGGCCAGGACTTTGAATTATGGATATGACTGTAATATCTTATGCTTCTTAGATGTTTCCACTTCAGCTGCCTCATCACAATGAAGAAAGAAGGGAGGGGTGCATACATCACTGGCATTCCAGTAAGCCTTCTTGGCTCTGATGAGGATTGGCGTATCTGGAACTGGAGTGTACTTGTCCTTCATCTTTTCGTATTGAATTTTGTACTTTTTCTAAGAAACAAAGATTGAAGAGAGAGAAATTTAAGTTCAAGTGTTTTCATCCCTCCCAATTCACAACCATGGAACAGATCCAGCCTGGGGACACACTGGATCATGCTCGTTAAGAGAATAGCTCTGCCTTCTGTTTCTTGATGCTGTTGGGCACAACTTATAGAAATGAGCTCTCTGATCAGAGGCAGCAGGTGAAGGCTTTTTTTTTAATTAATTAAATTTATTTATTTATTTTTATCTTGGCCACGCTGCATGTCTTATGGGATCTCAGTTCATCACCAGGGATTGAACCCAGGACATGGCAGTGAACGAATCCTAACCACTAGGCCACCAGGGAACTCCCAAGCAGGTGAAGGTTTTAACAAAGGATTTGTTTCTTTAGCCCAGTGCCTGGGTGCTGAATTCCCAACTTACCTCACTGACCATGTCCTTCACGTCTTTAGCGTGCTTCAAGGCTGTGGTCTGGTTTCCAGCATGATGACGTGGTCTCTCTTTGGTGGCAAGTTCAACATACAGATACTAAATGATAATAGGCACAACATCATAAATCAACTATACACCAATAAAAATTAAAAACAAAGAATAGGGATCAGATGTTACAGAGGTAATACACCCCTTATTTAGTATTCAGTCCTCTTTACTCATTTCTAACCCTAAGACGGCTGGGCAGTGTCTACTTATTATTGCCCTGATTTGTTGTTGTTGTTGTTGTTATGTGTGCTTCTGTTTACTTGTTTCTCCCTCTGTCTCACATTAGGAAACACATATACGCGCTCCAGTCATCTAACATTCCTGCTGCTGAATATGGTCTAGTCTAAATCCACGTGATAAAAAATGCTGATAGAAGAATGAGAGGATTCTGATAGTCTTCAACATATTGCTTTTCATTTTTGCCTGAATGCATGAATTGTGGTTTCATTTATCTGTGGACACAATATAGGTCCTATGGAATGAATTAAAAAATTTATTTTCACCACCTGGAATCCACAGACCACTCATCCAATGACTAAAGTTGTATGGAACTTAGAGAAGAAGACATGGCATTACCTGCTCATGTAAAACACACCATAGTGAAGACGGCCCCAAAGAAAACAGCTTCTTGAAGTTAAAGGGCATGAGGTTGCGTCAGGACGACCAAGTGCGAGGGTCTGCTACTGACAGGAGTGGTCAGGCACACAGAACCACCCCCCGTGGCAGGTTTATGAATCTTCATGTGTGAATGTTACCTGACTCTGAAGCTTCTGCCCTCGCTTGGCTCTTATAAGGTCAGGAGTATCAGGAACTGAAGTGAAGATTGACTTCTGCTTCTTGCCTGCAGCTCTGTACACCAGCTGGACATAAAACAGTCATAACCATCATTTCTGCTTCATTGACACGTTCTATGCTCTGCAGATGCCTTTATTGCTTACTTCAGAGAAAAAGCAGGGCCTCTCCCACTGCAGCAATCTCAGTTTCTGTCCGATAAACCAATACATTTTTTTTAACCTCCTTAGCCTTCCTCTTCTTTTTTTCCTTGTATCAAAATTAGAGACATTCTGCAGCCAGTCCAAGTTCCAAGCCACCTGCTGTGTTCTTGTTCCCTTCTCACCTGTCCCTTCTAGGACCCTGTTCTAGCAGTTACCCTCTGCCTCTCTATATCTTCAACCCTCCCGATGTTCCAGCCCTCTCCCTTCTTCTGCAAACAGACCCAAGTCCCTCCCTTCATTAAGCCTTTTCCAAGTTCTGCCAATGGCCTTTTTCCTTTCTTTCACAACCAAGCAAACTATGTGTTTTGCCTTTTTCTCTCTTTTGATTAATTTCACAAGGCAATAGTTTGGCTTTCACCCAACCACTCCAATGAAGTGAATCGCATTAAGACTACCACAAACAATTACAATTGCTACATCCTAGAATGCTTTTCTGCAGCAACTGTAACTGCTCAGCAATTTCATTCCTGACCTCTGTTCTCTGCCTTCCATTCCCCCATTCTCCCCTAGGGGGCCTCCCATCTTTCTAGGCACTCCTCAGCTTCCTTCTATGGTTCTGTGCTCCCCCAAAGGCTGCTATTAGCTAGAGCTAAGGGTTGGCCCCTTTTACCCTATACTTTCTCCTTGGGTAACCTCATCTCTACCCAGGACCTCAACCATCAGTTTGAGATTGATGGTTTTCAAATTTTGTTAAATGGCTCCTGGATATCCTAGTCATGCAGGCCAGAAACTTGGGGAGTCATCCTAGACCCCTTCTCCCTCATTCCCACATCAAAATGGTCATGAATCCTGGGCTGCTAACTTTGTGATACTCCTTAAATCTGACCTTCTTCTCCTTTCCCACTGCCATGGCCCTAGTTCAGGCTCGGGTATTGTTTCTTTCTACACATCCTTAAGAGCCTCTAAACCACCTTCCCAAATCCTCTATTGGACACTTCACATGGCTTACCCATCTTTCACAAGCCCAAGAAAGAGATTTTCTTAGAGTTCAGATCTAATTAGATCTTAATGCTCGGACCTACCCTGCTCAGAAATAATCCATCAATGACTTTTCAGCAAGTCCAAGATCATTAATATATCACCCACGAGTCTTCATAACCTGGCTTCTTCTATCCTATGTCTCCAGTCTCATTTCCCAACAGTCTTCCACACTCTCCATGTGATATTTGAAACTAGTCCCAGTTTCTAGAACTCATTATGGCCAATTTCCCATACTGTGCCTTCTACCTAGAATTTTCTTCCCACTCTTATCTGCCTGGAGAACTCCTGGAGTCCATACTGTCTTGATCATTCCTATAGGATAACATTTATCATATTGATGTCTGTTTCTTCCCAGAGATTATGAGCCCATGGAATGCAGGAGCTCAATTTTATCATTCTTTTATCACCTCAGATTTCGATAGAAGATCTGAAAAACAGTAGTCCTCTAATAAATATTGAGGATATTTAATATAATGAGGTAAACAAGAAAGTCTAAATGGATAACAAATAAATCCTAATCACGGATAAAAATGCTGGTTGAACAGATAAAATGTAGGAAATAAATAATATGTATACACACATGTATGTATGTGTCCATTTCTTTACATCTAAATTATATACAAGTGCAAGTTGAAACAAAATATAGCTCATCTGCTTAGGGCTGTTTTTGGTGTTACCAATGAAAGAAAGGAGATAAACAAAACAGAAATTTACTGTTTCTCCCAGGCTAAATTTTTGAATAAATCAAATCGACAAAATCATAGAATTTTATGGCTAAAAGAAGCCCAAATCATTACCTAGTCCAATTCTCTAGCTCAGGAAATTAGGGTGTTAAAGCTGTGAATTAGAAAAAGTCACACAACAAATTGGAAGTAAATCTGGAACTAAGACCCACCTCTCCCATGCCATTTGTACGATTCCCTTTGAAGTGTATTTCCCCTGTACTTAGGTATGCATTGTTTATACTCCTTGGGACAACATCTCTGCTTCCTAGTACTACAGATATATATGTGTCAAGAATCTGCACAATTTAAAGACAAGTCAAAAGTCAATAACTTGAACTTTTGGCCATCAAACTTTTTACTAAGCCAGTGTTTCCCAAACTCACCTGATCCTAAAAACCCCTTAGTAAGAACATATTTGCAGGCTCTACCTCAGACTTTCTGAATCCAGGGTAGTAGCTCAAATCGGTATTTTCTCAAGCTCAGGTCATTCTACAGTGAGGCAAGTGTGAGAGATACTGCACTACTAAAAAATATCTATTTTTCTTCCTCAATGTTGTTGCATAATATGCACAAAATCCCAATAGGAATTGGGAAGAAGAGAAATTAAAGTTTTAGATAATTCTGAACCCAGACAGCTGAGAGAAGTAAAGGTATTTCAAAAGATGCCAATAAGCACTTTAAGTTACCAAACAATTTTTAATTATTTAATTATTAGCTGGAGGAGAGATGTGATACTTTAAAGCAGTGGTTCCCAACACTGCCTGAATATTAGAATCATCTGTGAGGCAGCTAAAAATATGCAGATGTCCAGACACAGAGAATCTAGTGTGGGGCTTGAGGTTGGAGCCCACTCAAGGGTAGTTTTAAAATATTTCAGAGATGATTCTGATACTTAGCCAGCGTGGAGAGGCATCTTTATTGAGAAGAAACCCCATACGCATTCCTATCTGAGTGCTAGCACTGGTTGAAATAACAGAGGGAAGTGCTCAGGAAAGCAAATGTGCTCAATGTAGCATTTGTAAAAGCTGAAGAATGAATCATCCTCTGCCCTGGCTCACTCCAAGTGTAGGAGGCTGCACATCCTCTCCACTGAGGACAACGCTTGATTTGCCAAGGCTTCTTTAAGTTTAAGGACATAAGTGATCCCTAAACAGCAGCCATCAGAGTTATTAAGAATGGGGAGTCAATGAAGTGGCCTGACAGCTTTATGGAGTCTGATAAATGAGGCCACAAGACAAACTGAGTTGAATGAGAATGGCCCACTGACCTATAATACAAGCAACCATTTACATCTGTGGGATGCCCTTACCTTTAGAAAGCACATTTCGTCCTTGGCAAACACGGACATCTGTTATGGCCAAAGCACTATAGGATACACATCTAAATAAGATGGGGGGCCAACCCTCAAGGGACCAACATAGGTGAGAGGAGCAGATCTATGCACAACTAATGGCAATAAATCAGGAGCCTGGGTGCCAGGTGGGGCAGATGAAAATGAAACTAAGTTGTTTGGAATTTCCTGAGTGGGTAGCAGAGCAGAGAGCCATTGAAAATCTTTTCAAATTGCACTGCCATGATTAGGGTTCCTGACAGCAGGAATTAATCAGAGAGAAATTTTTGAAATAAATTCAGTTTGGAGACAACAATAGTGTAAGACCGAAGGACTCTCTAATCTATAAAGTCATGTAAACTCTCAGCTGTCCTAGTCATAGGTAGGGCAAGTATCAATAGCCTCATCTTATTAAAAAGGGACAAAATAAGTAAATTGAGGCAAAGTGAGGTCAACTGACTTGTTTAGACAGGGTGGCCACTCTGTAATTAAAGGCAGAAGGGAGATTTTGGCCCAATATAATTACCTAAAAAAAGATCGCTAGAGGAAGGAGGCCCTTGTGGTGACAGGCTTACTTACTTCACTCAGATGTGTCTTCAATTCCTGCACTTTTCTGTATTCTGGAGTGTCAAGCACCACTTTGTATTTGTCTCGCATCTTCCTTGCATTATCGGTGTATAGGTAATTAGACTTTAAAAAACAACAATGGAAATACAAGTTGATTAATCACTTCAGGAATTGCATGTCATGGTCACATGTTGTCTTTCAAATGGCTGGCATGTGCCAGCCACACTGACCCCCCACTGTGTCCTGGAGGTCTTCCCAAGCAGGACCAAAAACAACTGTCATTTAACTAAGCTCATTACCTTTTTTAGGAAGCACAGGTCATCTTGAGTGGGTCATGACTTGCTCAGTGAGTTAATGGCAAATTTCCCCTTAACAGAAGCTACAGACAAGATTCCTCTGCCCAGCTCTGTGAAGCTGTGCAGGAGGAGCTGCGTGTTGGGACGGCGTGCACTCACCCAGAGCTTCCGCAGGTGCCGGGAGCGGACCATGTCAGGAGTGTCATACAGGAAGCAGCCCAGTCCCCTCAGGATCTGCAAGTCTTCTTTGTATTTAATCTGTGTCACAAACGTAGAAATATAGCTGGTCATGAGCAAATATAAATCAAGAACAAATAAGACAGAGCAGTGATACTTTTTCAGTGATGGATCTTTCATTTTGGTTCAACACATCCACCCTGTACTCTGAGTTTGCTTGAACTCAAGTCACAGGTTTAAAAAAATTTTTTTAAACTTATTTATTTATTTATTTTTGGTTGCATTGGGTCTTTGTTGCTGCGCACAGGCTTTCTCTAGTTGCGGCGAGCAGGGGCTACTCTTTGTTGCAGTGTGTGGGCTTCTCATTGTGGTGGCTTCCCTTGTCGTGGAGCACGGGCTCTAGGCGCACGGGCTTCAGTAGTTGTGGCAAATGGGCTCGGTAGTTGTGGCTCACGGGCTCTAGAGTGCAGGTTCAGTAGTTGTGACACATGGGCTTAGTTGCTCTGCGGCATGTGGGATCTTCCCAGACCAGGGCTTGAACCCGAGTCCCCTGTATTGGCAGGCGGATTCTTAACCACTGCGCCACCAGGGAAGTCCCATAGGTTTTCAAAATTTAAATTGCTAACCCTGAACTGAGAAGAGTATATGGCCTTTATTTTATTATTATATGCATGAAAAATACCATAGATTAAATGGAGTGGTATTTTATGAGAAGTAAACATTCAAGGAGAAAAAAAAAATTTCAGCAGGAAGTAGCTGAAGTGGGTGGGAGCAGGGGTGAGTAGGAGAAAGATACTAAACATTACCTGGACAGAGGCCACTTGGAGTGAGGATCTGGTAATGATTTGGTGTTGAATGTAGAATGGTGGTCAGCCATTCTTGTATCTCCCAAGTGGTCCTCTTACTACTATTTCCATAGCTGGAGAGATGTGGGGTCCTGCTTCCACACTGCTTTACCTCCAAGTTCTACACTCAGTTTAGAAGTTTACTAAATGCAGAAGGTTGCTCAAAGACTGGTTGGCTTACATGCTAAGAGCAAGCCTGCCTCTTGGTAAGAGTCTTCCAGAAAGACCCGTATGAGATGCTTACATCACTGGTGATGTCTCCCACGTAGCGGCAATGGAGCACTTGGGGTGTGTATGGCAGAGAGATCATGTGGCCTTGCATCTTGAAGAAGTCTGATTTGTAAATCAACTACAGGGAAAAAAATGCCCAAAAACACATAAATTAGAGACCGAATGATTGACATTCATCCCTGGGTTCCACAGCCTCCCCTCTCTCCTAAGAAAATACCCACCTCGCTGACAGCCTCTTGTGTCTTCCTGACTTGGCGGATTTCAGGCGTGTCAGGAGTTGTGTGGATCTTGTCTTTCAGTTTGTGGTACAACTGTCGATACAGTCTCTACATTGGAGGGAAAACCATTCCAGATGGTTAGTGTAGGATGATGAGGGCATTTATACACTAATCAACAATCAAATATTGTACATATTTAAAGAGCCATGAGAAGTGAGATTAAGGATACAGAAAATGATTGAAATTAGAAAAAATAGAAAGTGACATTTATTTTGTTTGGGTGAAGAATTTTGAGCACAGTCTTTCCACTTTCTATTAGATGGTTGGATAGTAGGGTTAGATATTCAGACCAATAGTTTATGTAGAAAACCAGGTTCATGAGTCAGACTAACATGCAACCTTACTAAAGATTTTTTAATACAAATGTCAAAAGAAGGAATTAATTTGCATTATAATCTATGGATGGGGTGGGTCTCTACAATGGCATTACCAAAATAAAAAAAACATTGCCACAGGATATCAGTATCAAAATGGTGACAAAAAGGATCTCCTTACTCCTTGCTGATGTGTAAGTTTATAGCTGAAATACAATTAATTCTTAATGCATTTCAAACAAAGCCATGGTCTTTGAAACTCCTCCACAGAATTAACATTTACAGTACCTCGCTGGTAACGTTGTTGACCCTTCGGACATTGACAAATGGGACGTCATTGGGTCCAAGGGTATACCCATTTGCCTTCATGTGTTCATAAACTTCTTTGTACTTGAACTGCAGAAGCAAAGTGAGAATGAGATCACTGATGGGTGAACAGAGAGTAAGTGTCACATTTCTCAAACGGAAAAGGGCTGTCGCTTTCATTTGAAAATTACTCTCTAAGCATTAAGTATGAAAAAAAGTCATTGACAAAATTTTTGTAATAATCTGAGTCTTGAAAATTATTTTTTGGCTAATAAAGCCAGGTCCAGAAGGGAATACAACTCAGGGTTGCCTAGATTAAATCTGTTTGTAAGTAGGTATGCAAAATGCAAGAAAAACCTGTATTTTTAGTCCCAATATGGCTAGGAAATTAAGAAATACAAAGCAGAAACAAGAGACTAATTGTAAGACTGATGGATGAATGGCTTTATAGACTATTTAAAAAATGATGTTAGATGATTAAATCTGTGACTCTGCTTTGGAAACCATATTACTGGGCCACAGACTATGGGACTTTGCTGGTCAGCAGGTTTGATTCCCAGGACTCTGGAGGGCAATGTGGAATGAAGAGATCATTCGTCAGCTGATGGTTGGTTTGTGGGTATGACCTGAAGGCCAGAGTCACTGGGATAACCTATGCTTCTTCAGGCCTTGTTCACCCAGTCCGAACCTGACACTAGTGGGAAAGGTTGGTATCAGAGCTAATGCCTGGGCAATGCTCTCAGGTAGTGAGAGTCTAACTACCCCTCTGAGATTTCTATGAAATGGGCACAGAGGGTAAGTAGTGAGGCATGTATCAGAGCCTTTCCTTTCAAAGGAACATGCAGTGATGTTGCATCTTCTGCAATGAAATGTTGCAGAAGGAAGACAACACTATCGCTACACAGCAGTAGTGCATGTATGAAATTGCATTTCCAGTAGATGGCTTGGGATAGTTCAGGATGCTTCTGTGATAAGGCCAAAAGAAGTAGAGGCATCATGGCAGCCATGATCCCTAAGCCAAGGTAATTGAGTGATGCAGATACAACCCCATGAAAATCCTACGCTAATCCACTGGGCTACCCAGGCACTGCCGAACTGCAGGAGCAGCACCCCTAGAAAACACACCGTCTCCCCTTCCCTGCTCCCACCATTGTATCATGTTGAAACTTCAGGGTGTGATTAGGCAGATGAGAATAGACTATTAACAAATATTAGCGTCCCCCCCTTCCCACTTTAAGCCCCATCTTAATGAGGAGGAGACCACTCACATAGCTGCTCATGTATCGGGTGTCCTTGGTGTGTTTGAAGTAAGGGGTGTCAACCGGAAGCCTATATCCAGTGGGCAGGGAGTGCAGGCCAGCTCTTCGGTACAGATTCTGCCGGGATAAAGAAGAGCAGGTTAAATGAGAGCTACATCAAATGACTGATCTAAGTTAAACAAGTCAGATCCAGGTTTTCAATTTGATACGTAGTGTACTTACACTCACTGAATTGATTTCAAGAAGAAATTAACTAAATTCTAAGAGTCAAGCAATGAATCAAATTACTTTTAACATATTGCTTTCAAAAAAAGAGCAATGAGTGAAGGGGTTTATAGAAAATAATTCTTCTGTGTTTCTAAACATATGCCTGGTTGACTGCATGGCAACCAGCAAGAATTTGGGAAAAGTAAATAGGCAGCTAGTGCCACCTCTGTGGTTAACCCTACCCTTAGCTGATATTCAAGCCATCACCAATCCCCGAGATAGTTGTAATTATAAGACGCATCTTTGGAAGCCCCCAGGGCCCCATAAATACAGTGTCTTGATGTTAGGCTGTCAGATCAGGAGGCTCATATTCCTGGCAGAAGGAGGAAAGGAGTTTCTATCTGTGATTTGAAATAGTCTGTCTCTCAGGGGAGCTAAAGGAGTAAGAATAGTATTTAAAATATTAAAAACCAAATTACTTTTAACATTCAGTATAGGATACTAGCATTAAAGGTGAGACCAAAGTAGCACCACCAGATAACAAAGAACAGGGATATTAAATACGTGAGTGGAATCTAGTTTCCTTCTCTTCTGAATTCCAACAGCAATTTCTAGCTTTATCTCTTATTGTATTGAATAAATAGTCTTTTATGATTATATGCCTTGTCTTTGTCATCTTGTCTTGGATTTTAAGCTTTTTGAGAGCAGAGATAGTAGACTGACCCTGTTCTACGTAACTTCTATGCAAGCATTGCTCCAAAAATGCCCACCGCTTGCTCTCAGCCAAGAGGGAAGACAAGCAGTGCACTGTTTTTTTGTTTTGCTTTGTTTAGCTCATGTGAATGAAACAGCCTTTACAATTTACAAGGTCAGGATGTAAATTGTAAAGGCTGAGGATGCCCAAGCCAAGGCCACTTCTACAGAGGCCTGGCCCTCGTCAGCTGAGTCCTGGATTTCTGCTGGGCACTCTGTCCAGGTCTCATTTCTCACCTCACTCTGGAGCTTGTATGCATGAAGGGCCCGGTCCAGATCCACAGTTTTTGTGGTTGGAGCCACTTTGCCTCTGACGCTGTGCACGTAGTCATGGTGGTAGACGGCCTAGGTGCAGAGAGAAGCAGGGTAAGCTGAGTGGACTATGGCAGCAGGGTTAGAAAGAAGCAAAGTAAACGCAAATCCAAGTCTCCTATTATAAAAAATAATAGCCTGCTCCCCTTTGCCTTGGGAACTCTATCTCACATACTGTGCCTTGTCCACCAGGACCACAGCCAGGGTATGGACCCCACACTGAAAAATCAGTGGAAGAGTCAGCTCAGGCACAAGAAGAGGAAGAGTGGGCATTTTACCACTACCTATTCCAAAAGAATAAGTTTTCACGTCCTGACTCATAGGTGGGATTTAATATTTGTTTATTAACCTTTGGGGTTAATAAAAAAAAAAAGGGCAGCCTGCTCTGTGTCACTGTGCCATTACAGGGGGTGCTTTCTATCCACTTTCTAGTCATCTGCATAAGGATGCTGAGGCTCCGGGGATTAAGAGCTTCTCTCAAGCCTCACCGATTATGCGTGGTAGAGGCCACATCTGTAACTGCAGAGACCTTCCCCTCCTCATCTTACCATAGTGAGCGCTAATGTATTAGAAGGCTGATACTACGAGGCATAAATCGTTGCTTACAACACAAGGATACAAAAGTAACCTTGGAAACTCTAAAAGCTTTTTAAATCCATGGATTTCATAGATTTGGATCACTTACAAGGCCACCCCAGGAAACTGATGGAACATATCAGGTTTTAGGAAATAAGAGCAGACTCTTAAGTACTTTCTAAGGCACCAACTCTGGTTTCCCATTGAGAAAAGGCCTGGCCTTGCCCTACTTTGGTTTTTCCCACTTCTGCTGGAGCAGTGGCCCTGTCTTTACTCTCCCAGAAGTAACTTTCCCAGTGGGCGCTTACGTCACTTAGTTGTTTCCCACTTTTGACAGCCTGAACATAGATGGGAGTGTCAGTAACCAACTTGTAGTTATTCCTTGTTTTCTGCACGTGAGCTTTGTACTTGATCTGCCAAAAGGAAGAAAATAAGCCTGTGTTAGACCATTCATTATATTAGAAATTGCTGGTTTTCACAGAGGGTTTGGTTGCTTTTAACTCATGGCATTTACATACATTAGCCCTTATTCAACAGACTAACATGCACTTGAATTTTATAATAGGCATAATCAATGCTTACAGTCACATGGATCTTTTTGAGTCTTCTAGGAGGCTTGACAACTGCTTTCCTAGGAATGTTTAAGCTTTCTTCCTGAAATCTTGATTATAGTATTATTTTGCCTAGCCAATCCTCTTTACAAATAGACCCCATCTATAGAATCAAAGACTCCTAACAAATGAGTTTTTTCTCATAATGAGGATTATGTGTGTATTAATATATCCAAAATAGTTCAGAAGGGGCGAGAAGAGCCAGGGGTCCCTTCTCCACCAGAGGACAATGGGACAGCTCATCTGCATTGTTTGGAAGAAGGAAACATACTTTAAAGAGCTAAAAAAACAAAAAACAAGGCAAACTCACATCATTGCGTAGATCGTAAGCATGCTTGGCGTGGAGAATCTCAGGAGTGTCCCAAATGTAGCAACCAATGCCTTTCAGCCAGTTGAGATCATCCTTGTACACAATCTAGGGGATTGCATCAGATGGAGGAGGTCAGAAAAAGAAAAGTTTACTGTAACTTTAACACCAAAGACATGGACACCCTCTGGACCCAGGATGACCTCGTGGCATGAAAAGCAAGACATTATGCCCTGAGGCTGTGGGTGTCCTGGAGACATCGGCATAGAGAGCCCTGCTTCCAGGGATGGCTCCGAATTCCTGACAGACCTATGGGTGTATAGAAAAGCGATACTGGAAGAGGGCTGAGCTGAAGAACCAGGTGAAGAACGAGGTGAGTCGGTCTCTCTTCAGGGTGGGCGTATGGGCCTGGGGAGGGGAGATCTTCATAAGCAATGGGCTTACATCGCTGATCTCGTCTGTGACCTTCCTGACGTGACTGTTGACTTGCAAGTCGGGCTGGCAAATCCACTCGTGGAGGTGAAGGCGGTAATCGATCTCGCTGACTTTCTTCTGAGAATCCTTAGCGGTAACCATCTCTACCATGTCGGGCACCATGTGGATTTTCATCTTGTTCTTCTCATAAACGGATCGGTACAGGCGCTGTGAAGATAACGTAACATGCCAGTTACACAGGGAATTACGCAAGGAATCCTGGCGATACGTGCCTTTCTTGGACACCAGAGAGGTCAGGGAAACCAATTTACAGCAGTTGGTTGGGGGCAGGGTGGGGACTGGAAGTTTCTGACCCTTTCTACAGATTCATGGCGGTGGGGGAAGCAGTATGGGCTGAAAGAACACTTAGCTTCCTCACACGTGCATGGTCAATGCCATACGCATTGTTGAACAGAACATGTTCTGATTTATAGTTTGTGGCTCCGTTACTTGACTTTTGAAGCCAGCCTTTGGGGTCACTTACATCGATGTTAAGCTTGCCAACTCGGAGGCACCGTGCCGTGTTCAGATCATCTTCAACATTTTTGGGTAAAGTATAAAGAGCTTTGAACTTTTCATATTCTTCCCGATATTTGCTCTAAAGAGAGAAAATACAAAGGAAGAAACACAGTTTTGAAGAGTAATGGATCTGGATTGTTAAAAACGCATGAGACTTAACAGAAGGACCCGACTCTAAGATGGGCCACCTTCGGGTCAGCACTTCTCTGAGCTTGTTTCCTTGTCTGTGCCCACAGACAGAGGTGGCACAGTGCCTGCCTCCAGATTACCTGAGGATTAGAGCAGACTGTGTGTAAACGTTCTTTAGGTACCGGTTTTAAAACCCCTGTACCAATACTGGTACTTCTGCTTTACCACAACTACTTTTAAAGATTATGTAATTTTTAAATGATCTCTTTTGTGATATTGGTTTTGTTTTTCTTAACCATAAGTGAAAGATGAAAAATGTACTCAGGAATTTCTTTGTTTTTTAATAACTGACAAGCCTGATGCTTAAGAGACTCAATCCTTGAATTTCAGTTTCTACAAGGTTTTCCAAAAATACAGTGCAACTAACTTCTATGGGAAAACCAACGTCTAGTTCTTAAGCCACATTGCCTATTAATTAATGCTTCATGATTTCATGAATTAGGAAGTAAGACCATTACAGAGGCTGAGATCCAATCTCCTAGCACATGATAAAATAACAATTCTCTCACAACTCAGAGACCCACATCCCAGTCAAAAAAAAAAAAAAATGGGAGTATATGTGTATATATATACAGAACTCCAGTAAAGCCCTTCACTGACTGGAAACTAAACAAAATTCCCATCAGAATTTTCCGTAACATTAGTTCACATACTCTTTACGTCTAAGCTATTCTTCAATTATAAAGAAGATAGTATTGTGACTTTTTTCATGACTAAAGGAAAAAGTCTTTGCTGAACTTTCTGAATCCTATCTACAAAAAAAATTCTCTTCCCAAATGAAAAGCTTGCTCCTTTGGGTTATTCTGTTTGCAATCTTCCAAATAGAGTTGGCTCTGGGAAAAATCATATAGATTTAATTTTTCCTCTGGGTAAAAATTAATTCCACATATTGTCTAACAAAGTCTTTTTCTAAACTATGACTCTCTAGGCCCATTAAACAGTAGTGAAATCAGTTTCCTGGGTCATTAGCATTTAAGTGAAGAGAATAGAATTGAAAGATCAGGATGCACTGCCTTTAGTGTAGCGTTAAGTACTCTTCTGTAAATTGCTTATATCAGAAGGCACTCACAAAAACTTCAGTTGTGTGTGTGTGTGTGTGTGTGTGTGTCTGTGTGTGTGTGTTGACTTGAAGTACAAAATTAATCTCTCAGTGTGGGTCATGGTCAAAAAAAAGATTTGAGAAATACTGGTCTAAAGTGTTACATAAAATGTTCATAATTAAGAAGTAAAAGTCTCAGAAGTAAAGTTTCTGAAAGAGAATTAGGCTTATTAGAACTGCAATGAAGGTTATAGGGAATTTTACAATAAAAAGTTTTACTTAAGAACATATTAGGCATAAAGGGTTAAAAGTGCTAAGATTTTATACTATACTATATTTAAACAGCTCATGTGATTTAGGATTTAAAAAAAAATTATGTCTATACCAAAGAAAAGTTCTGTTTTTAAAAAAATGAATTTCAAGATTTTTAAATTTTTATATTTCATAGTGATAAAGATAATGATTTACTTTTAAATCATGTATTTGGGTCTGGTGCAATAACTAGTTACCACATTTACTGTTTTTTTTAAAGGGTACAATTTATTTATGTTTTATTTTTTAAATTAATTTTTATTGAAGTATAGTTGATTTACAATGTTGTGTTAGTTTCTGCTGTACATCACTGGTTTATTTTTTATAGAAATGTCCACATAATTCTATTGGAAAAGAGTATTTTGTATGGCATATTATGTCCTCTACCTATTCCCATTTCTGGCTAAAATATAGTATATCCATCCATGTCATTTTCAGGCAGGCAGCCCAAAAGGTCACATCACTGTCCTTCATGTAAGTAAGTGTCTGTGACTCTCTCTGGACTTCAGGGTTCTTGAGAGGAAGCATAAGTGCACAGACTTTGTGATGACCAAGTGTCTGGAATTATTTGCTGGTGTGCCCCTTTGCAAATGCTGGGGGTCCTTCTGGGCAACACAGGAATCAGCCAGAAACATTTTGGAAGTGGAGGGCAGGGAAGGGTAAAGGGTGGTAGGAAGGTTATCATATCTGTACTTGACTTACATGGCTGGCCAGATGCTGCTGGTTCTTGACATGTGTCAGGGACATGGCGTTGGAAGGCAGGATATAGCTGGTGGCTTTCACTTTATCCCAGGCCTCCTTGTACAGGTTCTATAGGGGTTAAAAATCTTCTTGTGAACACAGAAAAATGCAATCTGGCTAGCTTCCAGCAGCGGATTTTTCCTCTGTTTTTGTCCTTCTCAGACATTTCCTAGCAATCCCTAGATCTTCTCACTCTGTAGGAGCCAAGTACTCCTAAGTGAATAACGGGTTTAATGTCATGACCATAATTTCAGAGTCCATTATTTTGTTCTCTACCATAGCACTTATCACAGTTTGACAGTTATCAGAGGTTTCAATGCCATATTCATTCCCTCATAGGTCTAGGATTCCTGGAGGATGAAAACCACTAACATTAAAATATATATGAATATATATATATATATATATATAAAGATTTTAAAAATGTTTGTTTCCACTTCTAGGTATTTATTTACCCAGGAGAAATAAAAAGTTATGAACACACAGAACCTATATGCAAATGTGTATAGCAGCTTTATTCATAATTGTCAAAAACTGGTGACTGAAATGGAATACAAACTGTAGCAAATAAATCTGACTGTAATACAAACGTATAACAAGACTACAGTGAAGGAAGTGGCGAAGAAAACAACTGACTTAAGTAAACTTGGAAAATGGTAACTTGACTGGATAATCTAAGGCTATATAGGCAAATATAACTGCACACAAAATACCCTACTCTAGGGCTTCCCTGGTGGCGCAGTGGTTAAGAATCCGCCTGCCAATGCAGGGGACACGGGTTCGAGCCCTGGTCCGGGAAGATCCCACATGCCACGAGGCAACTAAGCCCGTGCGCCACAACTACTGAGCCTGTGCTCTAGAGCCAACGGGCCACAACTACTGAGCCCGCGTGCCACAACTACTGAAGCCCACGTGCCTAGAGCCCGTGCTCCGCAACAAGAGAAGCCACCACAATGAGAAGCCCACGCACCACAACGAAGGGTAGCCCCTGCTCTCTACAACTGGAGAAAGCCCACACGTAGCAACAAAGACCCAACGCAGCCAAAAATAAATAAATAAAATAAATTTATTAAAAAAAAAATACCCTACTCTAGTTAGTAAATTTGTTTCTCACAGGTGTGTGTTAGAAATTCTGAAAATACTTTATGTGGATACAAGGGTTGCACAAATAAGTAGATGTATCATAGAAAATGAGAGCCAGGCTTTTCACTGGAAAGGAAATAGAAAGTCACAAGTTGGAAAAATAAGTTACACATAAGGAAAGGGTGAAGGATAGAATGAACCCTGTGGTGTTGAATTGCATTGAAGGTATCAGTATGAACTCATGGTTTTAAAATATAGATACAGTTAGGTAAGTATAGAAATAGATACAGATATGTATGCATACATGGGTTAGTATACATGCATATATTTCTAAGCTGTGTCCATTTAGAGGGCCTAGGAACAAGGACATCCTAGTAGTAATGAGCACACTTAGTGCTTAAATCTTGGTTCAAAATACCGTTCTCCAATAAAATAAACTGGGATTTCTTGGAGAGGTGGTTGATTCCAGGTCTGGAACAGGGAAAATACAGATGAGCCTGGAACATCTTGTGGTGCCAAGCAGTAAGGAAGTGCTCAAAAAACACAGTGATTGGGTGTATCAAGGGGACACAGGAGTCACCCTGAAAGAGCTCCCCATAGCAAAGCTGAAACCATTTGAGCAACAAAATAAATAACAATAAATTAGACTCTACCATAGAATAAAATAAATACCCATGAGCCAACACTGATATAAATAAATATGTAAACAAACCAACAGTGGAGAAGGAAGAGCTCTTCCTTACAGAAGAATTCCAGTTAATAAATGTATATAGAAGAAAAAAGGGAAAGAGAAAATCACTAGTAGGCATATTCCACAGTAATAATTCTTGCAGGAAAGCTCCATCAATGGATGCTAAAACATACGAGAGAAAGTATAAGGACAAACAGGACATTTGCATAGTCCCAAAGGATCTCCTCCAAGATATTTATTAATAACAAAGGTAAAACTAGTAACTTTACAGTGGAGCATCTCGGCAGAGAGCAACTTAACCAAGTGATGAAGGTCATCACAAGTTATTGACATTATGTACCACCTGCTATGGTGTGCTGAGAAGGGTGCATCAATTCTGTGTTATTTTTGCAAAAACATATCTAATCTAATCATGAGAAAACATCAGATAAGCCCAAATTGAGGAAAGAATACTAGCCAGTTATTCTACAAAATAACTGGCTAGTATTCTTCAAAAGTGTCAAGATGAGAAAAAGACAAGGAAAGATTGAGAAATTATCAGATTAGAAGAGACTAAGGAGTCACGACAACAAAATGCAATGTGGGATCCTGGACTGGCATCTGGAACAGAAAAGCAGGTTAGTGGAAAGACTGGTCAAGTCTGGATAAAGCCTATAATTAACATTGTAACATTGTCACGATGTTAATTGCTTAGTTTTGATAGTTGCACTATAGAGAAAAGTATGAGGAAATTCTCTGTACTATTTTTGCAGTGTTTCTGTAAATCTAAAATTAATTCAAAATGAAGTTCAAAAATGTAACCAATTCAGAGGCAGGAAAAAAAGTGTGCCTCTGTTGGTCTGTAAGTCACTGGCCAAGGGAGAAGCCACGGAAAAAACAAGCCTAGAGTCAACAAAGAAGAGCTTCAACAGTACCCGTCTGCAATAAGGAAGGAGTTGGTGAATTTGTGTCAACTGCATGAAATGGAACAATATTCAAATCGGGGCTGATTTACTTGTAACCATGAGGACTTACAAGATAAAGTAGGAATTTAAAGGTCCAGGAAAAAGATTGGAAAGACCTTTGGGGGTAAGGTTGTCTGTCCCTTTTCATCTCTTATTGTCTATAAAGGTGAAAAAGGTAACTCAAATACAGAGAAAAGAAAGAGAACTCAACTCACACTGCTATACAGATCTTTCAGATTCTTGGTTCTGCCATAATCCACCGTTTCTAGAACTGTCGTATATTTGTCTTTAATCTGATGATAATTTTCTTTATATTTCACCTACAGACAAAAAGCATGGGTTATTCTTTTCTGTTGTTTGACAATATGTAAAGACAATAATGGCTTGTCCTTGTCCTGTGTACAAGGAAGACACACCTCACTGGCATTAATGCCGCTTTGAAGAGCAGTCACGTAAAGCGGTGTATCTGTGACCAGGTTATAATTTTTTAGATTTTCTTTACCTGCTGCCGTGTATTGTATCTGTGAAGAAAAAGAAAAGTCACTGAAAATGGTAAAATTCAGGTCAGTCTTCCATCAGCTTTAGCAGTTTGTGCCTACTTAGATGTACCTTTATTTCTGGGTTTCTGCTTTAATCCTAACAGAGGATACGTTGTACAGTTTGAGACTTTGCATGGCTGTCAAAACTAACAGTTTCTCTTGACCAAGAGTGGAGTCTAGATCTTTGCCACGTCCCTTCTTCCTTGTGTTGTTTTTCCATGCCTATACTCCATCCCTGACAGCAGCCCCTCCATTTCAACATTCCATTAGTCTGCCCTATCCAAGCTGAATTTCTGCTGGGAAATTTCCCAAATGTCTACTCTTTACTTCAAGACTTAACTATTTATGGTCAAAGTATGCATGTGCATTCTCCTCCCTGCCAGTTAACCTGATCAACTAAGGTGTAGATGCTTGAGAGTAGTTCACTCTGAAACACCTCCCAGATAACTTTCTGCTGTAAATGTCTATAGCCTTAAATCACAGGAGAGACTCAAACTGAGGAAGGCCAGCACCAGAACAGGCCACCAGAGAGGTTTTATTGGGCAGGGGCCTTTGGTTCCCTTAGATCATTCACTGTCAAAGCTGCTTTCTCTGGGGCACAGGGACAGCCTTGCTATCACTCCACTGAGAGCACCATGGAGCCCATCAATCCACGGTGAGCTAGTCCCTCTAAGAAGATGGCTCACCTGACTCTGGAGGTCATATGATTTCTTGGCATGGAGGATCTGGGGTGTATCCCAAACATAGCATCCAATGCCTTTCAGCCAATTCAAGTCATTTTTATACACATTCTGCAAGAAAGAAGAAACTGTGAAAGGTGACAGGTACTAACTGAATTTACAATTGAGCATTTGATAATTTCCTATCAGCCCTTGGCTGTGCTTAGTACTTAGCAGTCATAGGGTGGGTTTCTCAACACCTGGAAGGTCTTTAATGCCCTGGCCTAAAGAAGTTTAGGAAGAGAGCAACAGCTAAGTTTTAGTCTAGTGTTGAACAGATAAAATGTTTAACATAGGTGCCTCATTGCTCCAAGGGGATCCTTACACCAAAAAAGGTTACTCATGCCACTTTGTATTGAAAAGCAGCAGGGTTTAGGAATACAGGGACAATTAGAACATGGGGACCCAGGCAGGGCTGGGTGAAGCCTGTAACTTAGTCAACCTGTAGAAAGGACATCATACATCACTCAACATCTCCTGCACGTTGTGGACCCGAATAACATTGGGTTCTTCTGGAAGAGGTGTCCACTGGTGGAAGTAATGTCGGTACTCCAGGTCACTGAGGATGTACTGGCACCTTTTAGCCAGCACATGATTCATCATATCATTGGGGATATGAATATTTGCTTTGGTGTCCTCATAATGTCTTCTGTAGTTCAACTAAAGAATAATATATTTTTAAAGACAAAAAAAAGAAAGGAATTAAATGTAAATTATTCTGATCAATCTATTTTATAGTCTTATTTTCAACATAGATCAAAACCTTTAGAATAGACTAAGGTTAAAAAATGACACTTTAATATACTCTTCTTCTTTAAAAATTTCCCATCCTTTTATAACACAGGGTAAAGAGTGACTTTGTTTTCTCCTTTGTCCAAATACAGAGCCCTCACTGTGTTTGGAGGAGGCCGGAGGGAAAGGGTGAAAACTCACAGCCATCAGAGGTGCACAGGGCTAATTGGCAGGGGCGGGGGACAGTCTCAAGACTGGCTCATTCCTCACCATCCCACGCCCCCAGCTAATCTTGAACCAAAGGGCAGATTATAAATAGGCAGACTAGTATTACACTTAAGTGTGCAGATCCTCTGTTACAGTGAACTTTGCTTACCGCACTCCTCATCTGTTGGAAATCCAGACAGTGAACCACGTTGGGGAACTCACTGATTTCTTTTCCAGCCAGGTAGTGACCCTTCAGCTTCTCATAGGTCTCTTTGTATTTAAGCTGTGAAATAGGTGCAACATTGAAAATCACTGGGACTTTCTAACCAGCCCTTTGTGGCTGGAAAGACTCTCAAACTTATGAAAGGAAAAAGTCCTACTGACCTCACTGTTCACAAAGTCGGCATGCTTGGCTCCAACAATGGGAATATAGCGTTCGTCCAAGGTGTAGCCATAGGCCTTGGTTCCCTCCCATGCTCCTTTATACAGTATCTAGGACAAAGAAAGGTGTATCAACAAAAGTTTGCATTCAACTTCTTTCAGAGGCCACTCAAAAGAAAATGGTAAAATCAAGGTAAAATACTCATGTTTAAAGGCATGGCTTGAATCTTCATTAACAGCTGTTAGTGTGCGTACTTAAGAACAGGGAAGAGTCTTTGGCCTTGTTGCAAATTAAATCTACAGACCCTGAGGTATTTTATAACAGAGTTTAACTGTATTTACAGTTCTAATAAAAGTGAAAACAAATTTGCACACAGAGAGAGAATCACCAAAGATGGCTTCCCATTCGACATATACACACATACGCTACACACACATCACCTTTAGATTAGCTGAATTAAAATTTGGAGGGCAAGTCCTCCACTTGTTGGCTGGAGATATATGTACATGATTGCTAAAGAGGGACCAGCCTTTCCTCTCTTCTCTGTTGGTAGTTGCTTGGTCCTATGTGCGCCCAGAAGTGACATAGCTCTTTTTAAGTTATTGTCTCTCTCTTTATCTGAATGTCTCCCTCACTTACAGGGGCTCCTGGAGGGTTTGTCTCATTGATCTTTAGCTCCTCAGTGCCTCTCACAGGGCCTGGCACATCACAGAGGCTTAAACAACACCAGCTGGATAACACTATTTGCCCTGAATAATACGCTACTTCTAATAAACAGGACTAAATACAACAAAAACAATAGATCTCCTTATAAGTTCAGCTGCTCACAAAATCAGCCAAGAATGTGAATACTGACAAGAGCTTAAAATTCGGAACTGAGTTGTATATCACATAAAATGGAACTTACGGTACTGTAGAGTTTTCCCATGTCTTTGGAATGGGTGATATATGGTGTATCTGGAGAAAAGGTATACTTGCCCTTTACTAATTTATTAAATGTTTCTTTATATTTTACCTGAGGGGAGAAAAACAAAACCAAACCTTTGATTATTCTAAATGTATATTTAAAGTTTCACAAGATCTACCTAGCAAGATAATAATTAGTCTACATTTAGAGATTAACTAACTGGTTAAATTTCACTATATGATATATAATTTATATTATAACTAATATAATGGAAAGCTTTGGATAATAATTTAGACATTATCTAAAAGTGGGTATAGTATACCACCTACTAGTGACTTTTAAGACATTCTCCCCCGAAGATTTTCTTATAATTTACTCCCTATCGTCTCACAAACAGTTATCTGGAGTTACGCAAGCCTGTTCAACTACAGACAACTAAGTCTCCAGTTTGCGTCTCTCATTATACACAAAGCAAACTTACATCACTTTGATTGACTGAGTTAATCTTGGCCAGAACAATCTCTGGAGGATCCACCACACTTGTAAAGTTAGGATAGTTGGCAAGAGCATCTTTCTTATATTTTATCTGCAAAGAAATAGAGACGATTAAGACAGGTGTCCCCCCGCGCCCCCACATGGGGATAGGTACATAGCCCCACATGGCAGGTAAGGAGGCCAGGCCTTATGTAAGAAGAACAGGCTTTGCTTACCTGAGTCACCATTTCCTGGTTCTTGGTAACCCTCACATGGTCTACAGAATCCAGGGGGATCCAACCAATGCCTCGGAGCCACTCCAGGTCAGCTTTGTAGACATTCTGAGAGCAGGAAGGGAGACATGATGCAGGTATAAATGACTCAGGCACAGGATGACAGGCAGCAGGTTAGAAACAATGTTTTCAGAAGCTTTTTAGGGTTTTCTCTCTAGTGGCTGTTGTCTCATTGATTCAATCATGATTTCATCTGTACACCTGAGCAACATTTCTTGAGCCTGTTACTACAAATGAAGAACTATGGAAGGTTATTTGAGGGATAAGTATAAGGAAGGCCTCTAAGTGTAAAGAGAAGTTACTTAGAAAGTGCAAAGTGGTTAAGGGCTATGAGAGGAAGACCATGCAGATGCTGTGGGAGTTGAGGGTAAGGGACCATTGTTTTCATCTGTGAGCATAAGAGAAGGTTTTACCAAGGAAGTTATAGTTACACAGAAATACATGGGGGCATTTAGACTAAGTAAAGGAAATCACACAAGTAAATGTTCATGTACTGTAGGGTTGGGGGAAGCATCCCTCCAGCCCATCTCTACGCTTCCCCCTCACTTCCTGAATTCTCTCAGCCCATCCCACACCAAATAAAGAGGAGTTGCTAATCTTTTTAAAGTTTCAGAGTGGTCATCCTCCTGCAGCAACCAGTGAGATGGGATGTTCAAGTTCACCACCTGTGCTACAGGCAGTCTTTGACATCCTGTTTCTGTTTTGGGAATGATGAGAAGACCCAGGTCGGGGTAGCTCCTCGGCGCACCTGAGCATCACATCGATGCACTGTGTTTCTGTTCCCCAAAGACTGCTGGTGGCAGGTAGAGATCTTGATTCAGGTTTCAGTGGGAGGTGGCCTGAGATCTATTCTCCATCCCAGCTTTAAACTCTGCATAAGGGATTCTGGGCCTCATGCAGCTCATCAGTACATTGTGTCCTCTTTGCTTTGATTCCTTGTAAGCAACTCCTTCATAAATGCCATGAGGAAGGAGATGCTCAGCAAAGCAAGAAGGCGGCATTCCCAGGTCCTTGACTATACTATCATCTAACATAGCCAAAATCCCAACTCCATCTCAGCTCTCACCCCAGCCAATTATTATTTTAAATCAGTTGATAATTTTCCATGCAAATGTGAGGAGTTGTTGATGGCAGAGATGGTACAAAAGCAGATTTTTAAAAAATTGACCTTGAAAGTTACTCAGAAATGCAGTGAGCAGGCAAAGCTGTCCGTCACTGCTCCCAACCTTTCTCTACTTCATATCCAGTCTTAATTACCTTCTGAGAGCAAACTAAGTATTTATGGTCCCAAGTGTCATAGACTGGTGGTTCTAGCATGCTGCTTATGATTCTCAGAGTAGACCATACGTTTCTAGATAATTAAGAAACAAAAATCACTTACATCGCTTTGTAGGTCATAGGCCTTCCTTGCCTGAATAACATCATTTTGGTCAGGGTGACACGTCCATTGGTGCAGGTAATTGCGGTAATCAATATCACTGACAAGGTCCTGCCCCTCCTTGGCCGCCAACACCGACACCATATCAGGAGGTATATTGATTCTGGTCTTTGTTTTATGATAGTGCTCTTTGTATAGTCTGTCATTCTGAATCTGGCCTGCGTGCTCGAACCAAACCAGTTTAGGATCATCTCTCATCGTCGGGACACCAACATAATGACCTTTCTGCTTGACATGGTCAGCTTTGTATTTCAGCTGGTGGGAAGAGGAACAGAGATCCCATCAGCTTTGACAAGCACACAAGGCAAAGGGGGCTTGAAACATCAGCAAACCCAGTCCCCCAGCTTTTTGTGTTACTCCCCCAAGACTAAATATCAAAAAACATTGAAATAGGGAGGGAGGGAGGCTCAAAAGGAAGGGGATATGGGGATATGTGTATACGTATAACTGATTCACTTTGTTGTACCGCAGAAACTAACACAACATTGTAAAGCAATTATACTCCAATAAAGATATTTTTTTTAAAAAGTAAAAGAGAAAGAGCAACAAGATTGCACGAAATAATTGCAAGATTATATATAAATCTTTTGTATAAAATAATAGAAATAAAATAATCATTAT
Organism: Physeter macrocephalus; assembly: GCF_002837175.3. Taxonomy (NCBI): domain Eukaryota; kingdom Metazoa; phylum Chordata; class Mammalia; order Artiodactyla; family Physeteridae; genus Physeter; species Physeter macrocephalus. The sequence goes on from NC_041215.1 coordinate 58,563,519, forward strand.
TTCGCTCAGTAGATGTAATTATTTAAGGAGAACCACGTAAGTACTGACAGACTCTCTCATTGATCAAACTTTAGTCAGGCTCCCCTGGGCCCTCTTCTTGATGAGGACTCCACTTTGGTCTCTATCTTTGCTGGGGCTGCATAGCCCAGTTTTACCAAAAATTCTGTTAAATTTTAGCGGAGTTTAGTAGGAATCCCCCTATCCTTGATATCTCCTTTTAGTAACCTTCCGTCCACTGGACCCCTCACTGTTCCTTGGCTATAAATCTTCAATTGTCCTTTCTGTATTTGGACTTGAGCCCAGTTCTGTAATCAGGTTGCTTTTCCCCTTTTGCTATAGTTTTTAAATAAAATCTATTTTTACCACTTTGCTAAAAAACAAAACAAAACAGAAACATTGAAATAAATAGATAGATATGAAGAAATATCAATTTAAAAATAGAAAAACATACACTTATTTTCTAATTCTGGCAATATTGTATTTGAAAGCTTAGAGAATAGAAGAAAATGGAATAGAAGAAAAAACAAAGACTTCAAATGATAGTTTCTAAAGAAGCCAAGAAAAAAAGATGAAGAATGCCAAAAGCCCATGGGAAAAGGACCAGAAGGGAGCAGGTACTGTGACCATCCCCAAGCCTGGCCAGGCCTGCCAGCCAACAAGGAACTCTCCATTACGCTACATGCCTTAGCATAAATGGGTTCCTGCACAGGGAAGGTCCAGCCTTTGCAAAGCACACTCATATCAGAATAAATTACCTCGCTCTGAACGTCACTAGAGTGATGGGCATGAACAAACGGCACAGCATCCGGAGGCAAAATATAACTGGTGGCTTTTTGTTTCTCCCAGTTTTCCTTATAGAGGTACTAAAAGACAGAGAGCCATGACAAAGGGTTAAACCAAGGAGTCAGAATGGAGGGATAAGTCTCCTATTGTTATGTTACGGTCCTCTGTCCCCATACAAAGTGCCAGGCATCCAGGTAAAATCCATACCTGGTCCAGTATTCGGGCTGCCTCCTGGGCAGCGTGCAGCTGAGGGGTTTCTGTGAGGGTGTACTTTGATTTGGTGTCATTCCAATCTTTTCGGTATTTAATCTAGAAATGAGAAGAACGTTGGTAAGTTCTTTGATATTAAGAAAACATAATGTTGTCCAAGCAAATGCTAGCATCATTCATCTCAACGCTCACAATCTGTATCTCAGACAATGACTGCACGCTGAGTGTAAGTAAGTGGAAAAGCTTTGGAAATGATATATTCCCAACAGAGCAATTTTAGAATGACAGTCATGTACTTACATCATTTAGGATTTCACCACTTTGTTTTGCTGTCACGTAATCAACTCTGTCATCCACGGGAGTAAAGTTGAGAGTTTCTATTTTTGTGCGATATTTTTTCTATGGGAAAGAAAATATCTTTTAGATAGCTGTAGTCTCTGGTCCTGTGTGAGTTGATAAAGATATGGTGCATTTAAGGACCCTTCTCTACTAGAGGCATAGAATGCCGTATGTCAATGGCATCTTCCTGGCAATTTGGCTTTCTTCTTAGCATTTTATTTTTTAACAAATGGGTTGACTTCTTACACCTTCCACAGATTTTAAAGTAGCAGGTTTGGTTAGCTCCCAAAGCCATGTAATGCATCATTATGTGAACTCAGTGCATTTTTTTTTTCAACTGGACAAACTTCTCTCAAGTGTATTGCTATTGCTGACAAAAGAAGTTTTCTATTTATACAATTCTAAGCATTGTTGAGTGTAGATGGATGTGATTCCATAATGTGAAAGGGACAGTACAGGATTATTTTGGAAAAATGTACGTCTGGCTTAAATGACAGCAATTGAAATTGTTAAAACTGCTGATAGGGAATGACTGCATTTTGGCTCGTATATTTTTTGTTCAGTCTCTTAGGAAATGTGCTGAATGGCAGGATAAGATCCTGGAATACCTCACTGAAGATATCTGCAGCGTGCTTGGCATGATTGACAGAGACAGAATCATCTGGCATCCAGCCGATCCCACGTAACCATTCCAAGTCAGCCTTGTAAACAGCCTGTGAAAATAAGACCAGGAAGAAGTCAGTGACCCTGGTCATATTTATTCTATCCATTGGTCTGATGGAGAAATGCAATTTAAGAATGACATACTCAAGCAGCCAGATAAGTAACGTAAGTAAATTAACTATGAGGCCAGGTGGTATGACAAACCAGCTGGGGACATATTTGCTATTTAAAGGGGGTTAGCCTCAATTCAGCTCCAGGTTATTGGTGCCAAGGGCTAATGCATGTCTGGAGCTGCATCCTCTGATTTTTTTTCAATAAAAATGGGAACCCCTAGATTTGTACACAAAATTCCCTGATTTAAAAACCTTGGCAACTTAATTCAAAATTTAAAAATACTGTGTCAACTAAAATAGCATATCTGTGACTACATCCTGCCCATGGACTGCTGATATTTTAGTTACAATTTAAACCTCTGTTGCTACTTAAATTCTATTAAAATAATATTTTCAGAGTAGCTGTCTTTAACCGGAAACAGTTAAGAACTATATTCACACTACCACTTATTTCTTGATACAAAGTCCAGATCCTTCATGGCTCTGGTGATTTTGATACCATACTATAAAGTCTAACCAAAACCAAATTCTTCACTATATAAAGATGTGAAGTGATGATGCAAGGATTTAATGACACAAACTTTCTGGGAGTCATGGGAAAATGATGCAAGAGTTCAGGCTAAAATGCAGCCCACTCACATCGCTTTGCAGATCGTAGGCTTTCCTGGCCTGAATCACGTCTTGCTGGTCAGGCACACACATCCATTGGTGCAGGTAATTGCGATAATCAATGTCGCTGACCAGAGCCTGGCAATGTTTAGAGTGTGTGATGGAAAGCATATCCGGAGGGCTCTGGAACTTAGACTTCCATTTGGCCCAGTGCAGCCGGTACTCTCTTTCATTCTGAATCTTGCCAGCTATGAGGGCCCAGCGGATCTTGTTGTCATCCCTGGCTGTGAGGGTACCCACGTAGTGTCCCTTCTGCTTCTCATGATCAAGCTTGTATTTATACTGGAGACAGAAAAACAAAGCAGATGGATCACAGCACGAACTCTCAATGCACCTAGGGCATTTGTTTGAAAAACTGAGGAGTTAAACAAGGCCACACTCACATCACTGGCGATCTCCCTGGAGGCCTTGGCGGCCTGGATAGGGATGGCGTCCAGCCGTACATCACAGCTCATCTTCATCTCATCCCAACCTTCGCGGTAAATTTTCTGAAGAGGAGGAAAAATAAGGTATCGTCCCAGATTCAAACTTACTAATGACTCCAAGGGTTCAAGTAGAATTAATATCAGAGGGGTGCATTTTTGAAGTCCCAGAACCAGTTTAAAAAAAGAGACTAGGTGAAAGAATCATTCTGTACCAATGTACTAGAGAACAAAATCATGTCTGGAATCCAAAGATCTGGGCTTGACAAGAGTTCTTTCTTTTTTTTTTGAATTATAGCTTTGATGTAGTTGTTCATGGTTTATGTAAAAGGGTTTATCTGCTTCTTGTATTGGTGTATTAGTAGCACTGGGATATGTTTAAGTTCAGACATTGGCAGGCTAGTATTGAATTTCTCTAGTTTAATAATTCTATTTATTTAATTCAATTTTTAATCTTCAGAATTATAAACTTTTTACATTTGAGTTTTTTTCCTCTCTGTATGGTTTCTTAGATCTTCTAATACTATTGATGATGCATATTGTTTGGGAATGTTAGATTTTCTTTCTGAAGCACCATTGGATGTAACGGCTATTTTCTAAGTGCAGCACTGTTTTGTTTGTAAAGAGAAGTCAGTTAAAGTAGTGACTGATTTACAGATAGCCCTCTAAAAATATATTCACATTTAAGTGGATACCTTCTGCACTGACGATGTCAGAAAGACTCAGAAATAAGAGTAATTTAAATGTATAAATCAGAAATCATACCTATCACTATGGGAGCTTGAACAGTGCAGAAAGGAGAAGTGAATTTCAATCATTGACAGTTTCATGGCCTTTTCATATTTGAGAAATGAGTGCTTAGATAAATTTTGTCCTTGTAATGGACAAGTTTTATATGAATTTTCATTCAAGTTTTTGTATGAATTTTGGGTGGTCCAATTTTAACATTTGACTTGTTTATTTTGTACAAAAGAAAAAAGTGTTCTCCACATTTAAATGTATTATACTAGAGAATATTTCATGCAAATTTGTAATGTTATTTAAACTTTTAAATTTTATTTTGTTTTATTACATATACTGTTACACTATTTTTTCTTATGTAATTTTTTTTTTGGTTTATGTGGTCAAATATATTTTTTATTTGAACTACAAAAAAAATTGGGCTTGAGACCTAACTTCTTCACCTACTAACTTTGAGAATGTGGGCAAATTCCTTAATATTTTTAAGTCTTAACTTCCCCATATGATAAAAACAAAATAACAGTCTTACCCATGTGATTAGTGTGAAGATTAAATGAGTTAATTTAACATGGATTTCCTTGGTTACCCATAAAATGATATACAAATATTCTGCAAAAGTTGTACTTTCTAAATGATGGAAATAATTAAAAATAGTGAATTTTATCGAGATTATACTACTGGCAACAAACATCATGTATGAAGAAAGTGTATATTTTGGTTAACATTCAAAAAGGATGTTTGATTCTTCCAAAACAAAAGTCATTCTCATTAGTATCTAAATATCTAAATTTAACAACTTTACTTTTGGCATAGTTTCAATTACTAGTCTTGCTTATATCATGACATTAATGGTAGGGTTCTGGTATTTCCAGCTGAGAAATTTATCATGGAAAAGAGAGCACATGAGACCTTCCAGAATTCCCCTGCCAAAGATACCTATGGCGCAGAAGGAAGAGGCTGAGGAGACTACACTGCAGTGAAGAGCTGGCTGTTTCTCCATCCAGTCACGGCAATAAGAGTACACTGCACCATATACTGATTCTGGTCCAAAAAAAAAAAAAGGATCAATGCCTCAAAATTTTGTTTTCTTCCCAGCCCTTGGAAAAAAATTAGCTCCCAAGAGGCTCACTACAATAGAGTTGGTGGTGCAGTTTGGCATATGGTGAGTAATCTTTGCTTGGAAGGCTCCTTCTCTCACAAAGATTTATTATTTTTTGAAAGATGCAAAGTTCCAAGCCATGGTGGAATGCATTAAGGTAGTATCCTTCTTCTAAGGTCATACTTGTTCTACACACAGAAAAAGCTCTGTGATCCATGAAGGTGATACCTTTCTTGAACTTTCTTAAACTGTGAAGCTAGCCATGTAAGCGAATTCTCTTTTCATCTAATAGACTTTTTAGTTGATACTCTTCCTTTCCCTGGGCATGTAATGATTTATTCTGCAAATAATGATAATTTTGCCTTGTTCTTTCCAATATTTATCTCTTATACTTATTCTTATGTAATTATTTTGCTGTGAATAAGAAGCTTATCACTTAGCTACTTCCAGCAAATATTAATAAATGGGAATGTTATGGGTATTCTTGTTTTATTCCTGACTTGACTGAGAAGCTTACTTACTTGAGGATGAGCCTGGCCTTTGATATGAGATTTATTCTGTTATGACAAGAAAATATTCATTTATTCTTATTTTGCTGAGATTTTATTTTTTAAAATAAGAATGGATATTGGATTTGGTCACACATCTTTAAAAAAAATTTTTTTTTATTCATCAGTATTTATTTATTTATGGCTGCGTTGGGTCTTCGTTGCTGCATGGGGGCTTTCTCTAGTTGCGGCAAGCAGGGGCTACTCTTTGTTGTGGTGCGTGGGCTTCTCATTGCAGTGGCTTCTCTTGCTGCGGAGCATGGGCTCTAGGCGCGCTGGCTTCAGTAGTTGTGGCTCACGGGCTCTAGAGCGCAGGCTCAGTAGTTGTGGCACACGGGCATAACTGCTCCGCGGCATGTGGGATCTTCCCGGACCAGGGCTCGAAGCCGTGTCCCCTGCATTGGCAGGCAGATTCTTAACCACGTGCCACCAGGGAAGTCCCACACTTTTTTTTTTTTAAACAACTTTATTGGAGTATAATTGCTTTACAATGGGGTGTTAGTTTCTGCTGTATAACAAAGTGAATCAGCTATATGTATACATATATCCCCATATCCCCTTCCTCTTGCGTCTCCTTCCCATCCTCCCTATCCCACCCCTCTAGGTGGTCCCAAAGCACCGAGCTGATCTCCCTGTGCTATGCGGCTGCTTCCCACTAGCTATCTATTTTAAATTTGGTAGTGTGCATTAGTCCATGTCACTCTCTCACTTGGTCCCAGCTTACCCTCCCCCCTCCCCACCACATGTCTTTTTAAATCTAATAAAATGAGCATACGATTTTTCTCTTTTGTTTTATCACATTATTAGGTTTCTGAATACAGAACACTCTTGGCATTCCTGAATGAACCCTAGTTGTTTGTATATCATATTCATGTGTTACTGAATTTGATTGGTTAATATTTCATTTACGATTTTCCCCATTATTATTGGTCTACAGTTTTCATTCGTGGAACTATCTTTGACAAGTTTTGATAACGGTGATGGCTTTCCTTGTTTCATTAGGCTCTCTGTCAGTTTGTTTATTTTTTGAGGTTTGGAAAGAATTCCCCTATGAAATCATTCTGGGTGACCCTGATATCAGAGAGGAGGAAGGAGAGTCTTTAATAACCTATTAATTTCTTGCAATATGTTTTTATTCTTTTTCTGGGCTCAATTTTAGTAATTTATAACTTCCTTAAAAATCCCCTATAGATCTGGGTTTTAAAATTATTTTGTATAAAATTGTGAAAAGAATTCTCATAATTATTTTGTGCTCATCGGAATCTGTTGTTAATTCCCCTTTCTTGTGTGTCTCTTCATTCCTCTTTCATTATCTTTCTTGTCCTTGTTCCCTTCTCTCTTCTGTCATGTTGACATTGCTTCACCATAACTGGCCTTGCCCAGTGACTGAGAGCCAGGGGTTTGCCCCTCTCCTCACTCCTGGTCAAGGGTCTCCTTACCCACTCAATCTTCTCTTCCTTGGCTATGAAGAGTTCCCTAGTGATATCTTCATACCAATTGGGTGACTTTCCAAACAAAAAGGGAGTCTGTTGCAGTACTTACATTGCTCACATTAAGAGCGTTGGCTCTAGCAAGATTAATTTCTGGAGTATCTGGCATTATGTGGATTGAAGTTTTATCCATGTCCCAAGCTTCTCTGTACTTTGGCTATGGAAAGAACCAATGATAACAAAATTACTTCACAATTTGTAATTTTGCTAGTTGCAGTGCACAACTTTCGATTTTTCTGATCCAAAATCTTTTCATAAGGTAAAAATTTCCAGAATCTTTTCACATAAGTTACTCAAATTTGATATGAAATCTGTATTAATACCTTTTATTCATACTTAGAGTTTTGGTTTAAAATTAGTAAGCAATAACAAAACAACGGTGTCAATATTACTTATTAAAATCTTTGCTATCATCAATATTATTATCTTACAAATGGATTACCAGGTTATTTATCATTTTCTATAACATGAACTTAATTTTAATATAGAAGAAAAATGTGACTTACAATACTAATATTTTCAGCATTTGATTTAGCAAGGACAACTTCAGGTGTGTCAACGATACTTGTGTACTTGAGTTTCACCACAGGTGTCCGATAGACACTGTCTTGTAGGATATGCTGGGCATTTTTCACTCTCAGTACTTCGGGAGACCCTTCGGGCACCCAGCCGATGCCACGCAGCCACTCCAAGTCAGCCTTATAGATGGCCTGGGAAAGAAAACAAAGTTAGGAGAGGCAGGGTTTTGTTTTTTTTTAAATCGTGGTAAAGTAAGGAAGCAGTTTTTCATGTTGCATTTTCTCTTCCACAAACAATGATAAAGCCGAGCGTGGGCCTGACAAAAATAATTCCTCATATGCATAGCAGTGTTTTGTCCTACTTTGTTTTCCGTGGCAGGGGCTCTGTGTTGGGGTGCCTATGCATAGTCTAGAAAGCAGAAGGATGCAGAAGGAGTGCTTTGCTTAGGGGATGTGTGGAAGATTTTTGAATATTTTGGTAATCATCACACTAGCCAAGGTGGACTTTGAAAGTAATAACTATAGGCTCTCCAGCAAGTTCTCCACACAACGGCCAGAATGATCTTTACAAAATTCACCATTCAGATGTGATGTCACAACATCCCCCCAACCTATGGCTTCTCACTGGTCTCAAGAAACAGATCAAAATCTTAATATAGATTAGAAGGTGATGATGGTCTAGCATCAGTCCCTACCTGTTCTTCCAGCCTCATTTTATACATGCTTCCCTTTTACCCATGTGTTCTGACCACACTGGCCTTTCAGTTTGTGGTTTGCATACCACCCCTTTGGCATACATTGGTCATTCTGCAGGAATGCACCCTGTGTCTTCCTTATGGAACAAACTCATGCTTTCCCTTCTTACCCCTAAATCAGTGTTTTCCCAGAGAAGCTTTCCCCACCTCATTTTTCATAGTGCCATGATCATTCTTTCTCAGCCATCCCATTTTTATGGATATTCTCTACTTAACATCTGTTCCTTTTTATCAGTGTGAACTCCCTAAAGTCAGGAAGTTTGTCTTGTTCTTCTTTATTCCCCATTGTATCTTTAGTGCTTAGCACAAGACCTGGCACATGGTGTGTTTAATAATTACTTTTAAAGGGATAATTAAGAATGTAATCCCTACTTCCATAATTTTGATCTCAACTGAGTTTTCTTTTTCCAAGATAGCACTGCCCTTTGAATTGGAATTTGCATTTTCTTGGCTATCTAAACCTGTTTTGTCAGGTATATGTTAAGTGCTTAACCAGATATAATTGCTCTATGTGAAACACCAACTATTAATTTCATTAAAAAACCCACTGTGTTCTTCAGAAATGGTATTTTAATAACTGTTTAATAGGATACAAATATCAAACTAAAATAAGGAGTAAGAGGAGTGAAAATGTAGGGAAATTTCTACCTTAATGAAGAATGTTATATGTTTTAGTGTATAAAGTACTGTGGATACCCAAAATTTGGAAGAAGGGATTCTTGAAGAGGATTACATACAGGTTTTGAAGCTTCCCTTCCTCATTCTTTAAGAACTTGATTGATATGCATTCCTTAATATACTAATGTGGTTCAGGATAATGAAGAGACTGCATTTATCTAGAAATGGGACTAAATCCACCAGTTGGCAATTCATTTCAAATGATGGATATACTTTTCTATAACAAACTCATTCATTATGAGAAAGCATCTCCTGAAGCTTAAGGCAACCAAGTTCAGATAATTAACAGAAGGTATTAATTCTGTACAAGAAACAAACATCCTGATGGAATTCATAATTTTCAAAAGATTAAATCGGCAAAAAGATAAGTAAATCTAAAATACTTTAGGTAAATTAATAAAACAATGTTGTGAAGAATACCAAAAAGTAGTGAGTTTGGAGCATGCTGCTAACCTTTCAAATTAATTTCAAGGAAGACAGCCCCTGTCATTCAATTGAAGAACCATGAAGATACCTATGTTTAATAAACTACAAACAGTGCACACATTAACAAATCTATAGAAAAATTCTGGTAGCACCACTAGCAATGAAGATGAAAACTTTCTGAATAAGCCCAGCATTAAGGCTTGTGATTAATAAACTTGGTAAAGGGCTTCCCTGGTGGCGCAGTGGTTGGGAGTCCGCCTGCCGACGCAGGGGACGCAGGTTCGTGCCCCGGTCCGGGAAGATCCCACATGCCGCGGGGAAGATCCCACATGCCGTGGAGCGGCTGGGCCCGTGAGCCATGGCTGCTGGGCCTGCGCGCCCGGAGCCTGTGCTCCGCAACGGGAGGGGCCGCAACGGTGAGAGGCCTGCATACCGCAAAAAATATAAATAAAAAATAAAATAAAATAAACTTGATAAAGTACTAAAGGGAAGAAAGTGCTCAGGCAGGGAGAACTGCATTTTCCTGAGCACTGGCAGGAGTGACCGGGCAAAGCTGTGGAAGGCTGTCTTCCTGGGCAATAGCTCACCCCTCAGGCACCACAAGCAACAACTTACATCACTCTGCAGGTCATAGGCTTTCCTGGCTTGGATCACATCATTCTGGTCAGGAAAGCAAGACCACTGGTGTAGGTAGTGGCGATAGTCCACATCGCTTGCTAATGCCTGGCCTTCTTTGGCAGCATTGATGGACACCATGTCTGCCGGGATGGTGATCTTGGCCTTGTGGTCATTGTAGGCCTTTTTGTACAGCCTGTCATTCTGCATCTTCAACACATTTGCTGCCCAGACCAGTTTAGGGTCTTCCTTGGCATTGCGACACCCAATGTAATGACCCTTCTGTTTCTCGTAAGCAGTTTTGTATAGATACTGGTGGATGGGAACAGAAGAAAGAAGAATTATTTCTCCAAACTCACTTTTTCTAGACAGCCTACTCAAATAACTCCATCTCCCTTACATTACCCTTTTTGGGGCACTGTTTTTCTTTGAATTCATACTATAAGTTTTATACTTCTTGATACATTGGTTTTTCTGTAAGCATGAAAACATTGTGAACACCTCAAAGGCAAGAATTGTGCTTCTGGATTCCAATATAGGGTTGCCCACTGTTTCCCAGACTTCAGTCACTGTTTGCCATTCTCACATGTTTTGCCACAAAGCACCACCTGTACTTCATACTTTACTTTGTCAACTTGATTCTTTGTCTAAATAAATATATTTTAAAGTTTAAACTTATTTAATATTTTTATTTTAAAATTTATAATCCTATTTAAATGGGAAAAAAAATCAGTATTTTTCTAGCACACATTAAAACCAACATAACTATTTTTAAAATGCTTGTCCATGTACTGCATAAAATTATCACAGGAACCACCTATGCATGCTGCACTTCAACAAACAGTAGAATTCTTTGTACCCACTGGATCTCTGTAAGTGTTTATGCATTAACCAATATTGAGAAGATATTGAAAAGAAAATAAAAATCTGTGCTTAAACATACGGAGAGCAGAACCAAGCAGAGAAGTTAAGTGGGTCATCAAATTGTTGTCAAAGTTGTTCTTGAATTGGGGATTTTAAAGCAAGACACTAGTAACAATGCCCTTTATTCTACTTAGATAGAATTCCTGGGGAATTAAATTAAAGATTAGTACAGTATTAACTCTCTGAGTGTCTATGAACTAGTGTTTGTTAAGGCTGGGCAAGGAGGAGCTCTCACATCACTGGCAATATCCCTGGATGCCTTGGCATGCTGGATCCCGATGGCATCTGCTCTCAGGTCATAGCCGGTTATCTTGACATCTTCCCAAGCTTGCTGATACTGTTTCTGCAAACGGAGATTGCAGTGCCACAGTCAATAAGAAGAGGGAGCTAGAGTCAGCATTACTGATGTGTTCAAGACTGTGTTAACAGTTACACTGAAAAATTAATCTCCCCTTAAGATTTATAAAATAGACAGGTTTCATACTGAACTTAAGCTCCAGTACATTTTTAATGACATGTAGTAAAGTTCTCTTCCAGTAACTTTTTTTTAAAGAAGGGAATTTAAAAGATAGTAAATCATGTGAAAATGAGAAAAATTATACATATTGTTTGGCTTTTAAAGGGAAAAAAATCAATGATAGGCCACTAAAAAGAGAACTAAGTATTACTATACACGCATATATATGTTTTGATGTCATGTTTTTGGCATAAACCACCTCATTTTTTCTTCCAACAAAGATAAGGACACACGTCCCTATATTATAAACACATACGTAGGTGTGCGAGTACACACAAATGATACTTATCATTAAAGACTAGAAGTAAAAGGAATATTAGGGAAATGCCTTTTGCTAAATGCTCTCTGGAGCATTTTGACGAGAGGTTTGGTGAGGCAGAGAACACTGTGTGAAGCAAGTGGATGTGCAGGGCCTTACGTTGCTGATCTGCATGGCGTTGATCTTGGACTGCAGCATCAATGGAGTGTCAGCCGGTACATTCACATTTGCCTTCTCTTTGTCCCAGGCATCACGATACAGTGGCTGGTAAAAATGAAAAACAAAGGATCGGTGATGAGTAAATAAGCCAATTACCACATAAATAAAATTATAGGTACAATTAAAGGTTTTCTTTGGATGTGTTCAGATGTAAATGGAGATCACATTTTTATTTCATCTGTGCTTTTATTTAGAAGGTGCCAAAAGTGACTTCAGCAAGAAGGATACATTCATGTGTGCTATAATATAAATGTAAAACGAGTCAGAAACATGATAGTAAATAGATCCTCTTCTATTTATTCACATGTAATTATCTGGCAGGTAAGCTCTCATTGCAGGTGACTATAATAATCTACATTGCAAATCAAGTCCTGGTTTTCTTGGCCTAAATAACTGTCATAATGTCTAATATTGGGGCTGCCCCTGGACTTTTCAACTTATTTCACCATTGAATAGCAGTAAAAAGGTGGCGATTCTGTGATCATTGTATTAACTGGTGGACCTGTATTACAGGCAAGGTCTACAAAATGTGTTCAAGGTGTACTTCAGAGAATATGGAACATGAAGATGCCTACCACACTTATATTGACCAAAGAATTATCTAAACAAATGAAATGTGGATGCTGTTAATTGATGGGCTATATGAAATTCTATCTGGATACATGAATGTTCAAGATTCTAATCCTGGTGTTAGCAGTTTAAAGTTCACAATTATAATTTTTATTGAGACTTCTTCAATGTGTCTGAACATAGCATCAATTGACTTACCTCACTGATCTGTACAGAATTGATCTTTGCCAGAATAACTTCAGGGGTATCAACAATGCTGGTAAATTTGAGGGCCTCAGGCCTTGTGCGATACAACCTTTCATTCAGGAGATTCTGGGCATTCTTTACTCTCATCACTTCCACGGAACCCTCTGGCAACCATCCAATACCCTTCAGCCATTCCAGGTCTGATTTGTACACGTTCTACAAGAAGGAGAGGACCACAGAGTACAGAAGAGTCAATTTGCCTACTAGAGCACGACGCCAGCAAACCACACACTACCTCTACTTAAACCAGCTGGGTGGCCAGTCCCATGAAACTCAAGGATCAACATTAGATGTTATTATTTGAGTGTTACATCTCTGACACACATCTCTGGGAGAAGTTCGGAGTATCCTACAGGAACTGGAGCAGGGCTAACACCTAGCACTTGTGGAATGACAGACAGCAATGGCACATAATTTTGTTTTTATGCAATGTTGAGCTTCTGTGCTCACTACTTGAAATCTGCCTTTTATGGGCCACTGCGGATAACTTCTGTAGGAATTTGGGAGAAAAAGTTTCTTAGAAGCATGTATAATGAAAAGCAAAATACATACTTATATCTATGTACACCTCTCCTCTTTCGCTCTCTCTAAACATATTATTTAAATATATATATATATATATATATATATACACATTTTTCCTATATGTGTCAGATAAACTTGAAATCCAACATTTTTTTATGCTTACATCTGTTTCTGACATTTAGATACCTGATCATGCAAATGTAATGGATCAGGACAACTGGGACTGAAATTTTCTACTTAGTTACATAGAATAAGAGTGATTTTTATCTGATGAATAAGGCCTTATAAGAAGGAATCCTCTACAAGACAGAAAATATTCAGAAAAACTCTACAGAAAAATACAGAATATATTAGATTCTATTAAGATTACCGTTTAAATTACATCCTTAAGGAATATTCTGTGATTAAACACATAGACAGACACACATCTCCCCAAGAGTCTGGAGACAGGATACGCACATCGCTCTGCAGTTCGTAGGCTTTCTTCGCCTGGATCACATCATTCTGGTCTGGCAGACACATCCACTGGTGCAGATAATTGCGATAATCAATGTCGCTAACCAGGACCTGGCATTTCTTGGCCTGAACAATGGACATCATGTCCAACGGTGTATTGTAGATTCCTTTAGACTTCTCATAAGCTTTCTTGTATTCTCTGTCACTCTGGATCTTGGCAGCATGTATAGACCATACCAATTTGGGGTCATCTTGTAGGCTGCGGAAACCCACGTGGTGGCCCAGTTGCTTACGGTAACCTTCTTTGTATTTGTACTAAAGTAAAAAATAAGATAAAAAGACATATGGACATAATGTATGAAGAGGACTTTTCATTAAATGGTTTTGGAATATTTTTTAGCCTTAATGTAAATTGGCTCAAATTGGTAGTTATTATATATTTTAGTTCACTTTAAGGAAATTAGGGCTATTTGAGATAGTTTCACAGAGGACACAAACAAATCAGGAGGGAAATAGTATGGTGAACAATAGTAATAAAAAAAATAGCTAACATTTACTAGCAATCACTATATGTCAGACACTATTATGAGTGCTTCAAATGTATTAGGTTGATTCATATGAAATTGCTGAATTTTTTGGTTAAAAATAGTTGAATCGTGGCAATTATAACCTTATTTAATCCTCAGAACATCTCTATGATGTGGATATTAGTATTATCACATATTTCAAATGGGAAAAGTAAGGCACAGTGGGGATAATCATTGTCCCTAAGGTTGCCTGGCAAGTGGAAATTAGGTCAGATGGTCCCCAAGGGTACTGAAGGTACTTCAGGTAGGAAAAAGTCATATGTGTGGTTTTGGAGACAGACAAGAAAGGAGCATGTTTCAGGAATGGAAGACAAGCGTTGTTGGTTTGAATCAGCAGATGACAACAAAAGGCCTGTGGATAAGAGTTTCCATCTATTCCACACTTGTTCTCAGTGTCTTAGGACAAGAGTAAGATCATTTCTGTTTCTTTCCTATATTTGGATAACATAGGAAAGTTTGGACAAAAGGGAGAGAGAGAGAGAGAGCTGGGAATAAGGCAGATACTATGGATTGGCTATGCCTTTTTAGAGATGAAAATTAGAAGTAAGAAGGAAGAGACAGCTGGATACTAAGACAAAAACTAGAGAAGAATTTGAAGAAAAGGAACAAAGGTAGCTTAAAGATTTGGAGCTGGGGGGCCTTGGTAGAATAATTATTTTGAATGCTGGTACGTTTTTAAACTGTTAAATGAACTTCAAAGGGTTACTCAGAGGAGTATACATACGCCTCCAGCATAAAATGTGATCTTGTATATAAAATGTGATCTCGGTCTTAAGTCTTGTATAAAACTTTCATCTGTGATTTATATTTATGGAGAATGTCCTAAAGATTTGGGGGATAAAATCACATTGTATTGGTTCCTGAATTTTTCCCAAGAATTTGGTATAGATCTTCATGATATTTTACTTCTACTTAGAAACAGCTTAGAAGTTATTTACACTTGTACTTCACCTATGTTTACCTCAGTGTTTTTCACCCTATTTTAATATTTTAAAATAAAGTCTTTAGCACAGGCAAAATTGTTTACAGAGAATTTAAAAAAAATCAAACCAAATCAAAATTCTTGAAAAATATTCTCCCAATCTGTTGTATAGAGAAGAAAATCCACAAGGAAATAGGAGCTGTACCTCACTGGCAATTTCTCTGGAGGCTTTGGCATGCTTGATTTCAATGGCATCTGCTCTCAAGTCATAGCCTTTCTGCTTGGCCTCATCCCAGTCTTTCTGGTAGAGTTTCTATTGAGGGAAAACACAGGTTTGCTTACAAGAATTGAAAATCAGTAGACATATTCAAAGTAGTCATGATATGAATCACAAAGCACAATGTAAATGAAGGCAGCATAAGAAAAAACAGTTGCTTCTGAGTCCTTCTTTTGGTTACTGCCTATTTACTTTGTGGAGTGCAGGGTACTTGTGACTACAATTCTAAAGCTAAACATCTAAATCTACTAATATTTGAATTATTTGCATTCACCACAATATAGTACAATGTGAAAATATCCCACTATACAGTAATGGGAACTAAGAATCAACTGTGAACCTAGAGAACCTTCATCAAGTTACCACATAAGACTTGATAAGATTTTTTCCCAATGTTGCCCTTTGAGTTTTCAAAGGTCCCTCCTAAAGGGATGTGACATAGATATCATACATATCCTACACTTTGCATATAATTAAAAGTTTGACTTTTCTTATGGCCTTGAAACGTCAAACAAGAAAGTTCTGGATCAACCAAGAACCTATAAAGACAATAGAGACCGTTATCTCTTATACTTACTTGTGTAACAGGCACTTAACTAGGGATTTCAATCACTCTCAATTAATATACAATGAAACTGAGCTGTGGACGTTGGATATAGGACAATGATTTCAAGTTTGAAAGAAGGACACGACTGAGATTCAGGTATCCCACCTCTTGCAGTGCAGGGACCCAGATATGTATCTAAACTAATGTTTGAAGGAGAATTTCCATTCATAATGCATTGGGAATGGTGGCCAAAGAGGAAGTGTCTAGCACCCAAAGCTGTAAACATTTCTAAGGCAGGTAATTTGTCCATTATAACACACCCCATAAGCTGACAGATATTGTCCCATAAAGACATTTACACTTCATATTTATGCCTCTTACATTGCTGATTTGCATGGCATTGATTTGGGCCTGCAGTATGACTGGCATGTCAGAAGGAATGCTTATGTTGCTTTTATTTTTATTCCAGGCTTCTTGATATAGTTTCTGTGGAGAGAAGGAAAATATTATTTTAATACAGCAATAGAGATGGAAATCTGAACATTAAGCCTTAGCAACTTTTTAACCTGGGAAGATGTTTTGTTATATGTTTGCAGCGGTTAGTTTTTTGTGTCAGCTTGGCTAGGCCAGTGTACCCAGGTATTTGGTCAAACATTATTCTACATGTTTCTGTGAAGGTATTTTTTAGATCAGATTAACATTTATACCAGGAGACTTTGGGTAAAGCAGATTACCCTCTGTGATGTGGGGGGCTTGTTCAGTCAGATGAAGGCCTTAAGAGAAAAAAGACTAACCTCCCCTGAGCAAGAGTAATTCTGCCAGCAGACTACCCTGGCCTTGAACCGCAACTCCTGCCTGGGTCTTGAGGCTGCTGGCCTACCCTGCAAACTTTGGACTTGCCAGCCTCTACAATCATGTGAGTCAATTCCATGAAATAAATCTCTCTCTCATACCTCTTATTAGCTCTGTTTCTCTGGAGAACCCTGACTAATACAGTGTTCTACCATTTAATGTGTAGCATTATGCCACAGGTTTTGTAATAAGTATTTGCTTTCCTGAGTTGTAATGGAGTGACATTTTTCATTTTAGTGCTTCCAAGTCTGTGTGTGAGGTAGGGGAAAGGCGCGTTGGCATTTGTCAGAGTTCTACTTAGCATGTGCCTTCACTAAACTAAACTAAGAGATTCTTAGAGTTGCTCCAAGAACTTTAAGTCTTTGAAGAGAAACAATCTACTTTCTTTGTTTCATCCATAGATGCTCTGTTTGGGTGGCATCTTCTGAGAAGAGAGTCCTGCTAAAGGAGAGCCTGGAGGTAGAATGGTTCTTACCTCACTCATTTGCAGAGAATTGGCTTTTGCCAGGACAACCTCTGGCGTGTCGACAATGGAAGTGAATTTCAAGACTTCTGGGCGTGTCCTGTAGAGCCTTTCATTCAGCAGGTCTTGAGCACCCTTCACCCTGGTCATTTCTACTGAGCCTTCTGGCATCCAGCCAATGCCACGCAGCCACTCCCGGTCTGCTTTGTACACATTCTACAGAGACATTAGACAGAAATATTGTTCCAGGTGCTAGACATAGCATCCCTTAATTGGAAAGTAAGTTCACGGGGTTGAGGGGTTGATAAGCACAGGAGATGGTGGTTCCAAAAAAGTAGGACCTGAGATTTTACATGAATCAGGGGTTTCAATATCCATGAGAGTAATTTATAAAAGCATAATTTTTTATGCTAGCCATGAATAAGGATAAAATGGTAATAATGCTAAATTTCATGGTAATTATTTGATATTTCAAAGAAATTATATAACTGAAAAAAAATTTAAAGACATTTTGTCAAATCTCATTTCATTTTCATCCTGTAATAGGATGAAACTCTGTTTAGTGTTTTGGATATAGTACAATAGTGGCAGTTATTTTTTAAATGTTCAGATAATTTATATTTGTTTGAAATATATTTTCATTGCCAGACAGTACAAAGGACATGAAGAAAATAGTCTGGAATCTAGGCCAGGGAGGATATGACCTAAGTAGGGTTCTTCATCTATGTTCTTTGATTCCCATAACGTAACTCCTAAATATGGGGTTTAACAATGTGAATGGCTCCCCCTGAGGTTGTGCAGTGAGAAACCCATGGGTCTGTCCACAGAGGCACTGTCTGTACAATTAACAAATCTATGTCCTCCCATTCCTCCTTTCCCAAAGTTCACGTTACGTACATCACTCTGTAGTTCATAGGCCTTCCTTGCTTGGATAATGTCGTTTTGATCAGGTAAGCACGTCCAGTGATGCAGGTAATTTCGATAATCAATGTTACTGACCAGAATCTGACATTTCTTGGCCAGCAAAATGCCTAACATGTCCACTGGGCTACTGAACTTGGTCTTCCACTTCTGGAAATCCTTCTTATACTCTCTTTCACTTTGAATCTTCCCTGCATGTATGGCACACATAATCTTTGGGTCATCTTCAACACTCCGGGCTCCAATGTGGTGGCCTTTCTGTTTCTCATATGCTTCTTTGTATTTGTACTAAAACATAAGAAATATATGTTTAAAAGCCCAGTTTTAAAACCATATGCATGCTGACAATTAGACAACATGAAAACCCACAAGCAAATGGACAAGAATTTCATATTTTGAATATTTTGACGTCTCTGAACAATTTTAAACTAATGTTTTATGCTGTCATAAACATAACCGTAGTGTAATCATATATCTTCACTGCTGAAAACTTTTTCTGCAACAACTCTAACTACAATTTCAAAATGTGTTTTTCTTCTCTGAGACAACAAAGGGAAAGGTCTTGGAAGGTAAGAAGCATGACTGGAGGGGTATATGAGGAAGCAGTTACAAAGTGTGGACCACCAGCTACACTGTGGTTGTTCAGCAAGGTGAGACCAAGGGGGTTAGACAGAGAGCACTTACGTCACTGGCAATATCCCTCGAAGCCTTGGCACTCTTGATGGGAATAGCATCAGCTCTCAGATCATAGTCCTTCATCTTTGATTCATCCCACCCCTTGGTGTAAAGTTTCTAGGTGGAGGATAATACACAACAGAAAAAGAAAAGAGTTATAGAAAGTTAATAGGCCACTTCCAGTAAGGAAGGTGGTAAGATGGAAAAAGTATTTTAATTACTCCTAGACTAAAGGCTGACTTAACAATCAGGAAATCTCTTACTTGGCTGATATTGGCAGAATTGCTCTTGGCCAGCTTGATTTCTGGGGTGTCCGGCATCACATGAATGGAGGTTTTGTCAGTATCCCAGCCTTCTGTATATAAATGCTATGGGGGAGGTGAGGTAAAACCCTTTGTTAAAGCCAATACATTGCAGTTATTATAAAATTTAACTAGTTTAACTGTAAAATAGCCTTTGAAAACTTATGTGGAGGTGAGGGAAGCAAAAGGGTATGGGGAGAGTAAATCATGGCAATATTTAAACAGACATATGATCGTTTCATAGCCAATGTAAAGCAACATCATGATCTCAATTATTGATTCTTTTCATCCAGTGACTCTCAAGCTTACTCACAGAACCTTCAAGGATGGAGCTTGGCTAGAGAACTATGATAGAGTAGAAATCCCTAGACTTCAGAATCAATCCCAAGGTCAAACCCAACTCCCCTATGTCCAAGCAGTGTGATCTTGAGAAAGGTACATAAAGCCTCACATGCCTCATTTTTTGGAGGCGGATAATCATATCTTTCTCATTAAGTATTTTTTTAAACTTTATACTTACCTCTTTTTTTTAAGTTGAGGTGAAAGTGGTGTATTACTTTATTGAGTACTTTTTCGAGATTAACTGTAACATATGTAAAGTGCTTGAGTCAAAGAAGGCACTCAACAAATTTTATGTTTCCTATTGTTATTATCACTGTGACTGCTGTTGATGAGAGTGGTATAGAATAGCATTTCCGGAGTTTTTATACCCCAAACGTTGGAATTTGCTATCTGAGAGCCAATTTCATATTCTGCACTAAGCCCTCATTCTCACTACCCAGATATTTGGAAGACATTCAAGCAGGTGTGGGAGAATTCAGAAAAGTTCAATTCAGTCTCAGCTGTGCATATTAAGGGCCTACCTGTTGGATAAAGACATTAGCCAAGTATCAATAAACAGATTGCCAGCACTCCGGAGGAAAAAACCGATCATTGATCTTGTACAATAAAAATGAAAGCAGCAATAACATCTCACTTTCCAAAGTGGGATTTCTACCACCTATGGTTTTGGAAGCAAGTAATTTGAGTTGTGCACTGGCACTGCTATGCACACTGTGTTTCCAAGACTTCTGAACAAAATGCAAAATGACTGTATATTTTTTTTACAGGATGGATAAAGAGATGCTGATGCCTTGAGTCTGCTCTGCCAAGCAGAATGTGCAGAGAAAAGTAGTGCATTTGTGGATGTCTCTGGGTCACTGCTCAGAGGAGTGTATGCCTTACTCCAGAGAAATTGTCCTAGGCTGTACTTCCTCACCCACACAGAGAATGAGGGGACACAGGGTTGAGAGAAGCATACAGATCCAACTAGGATTCAAGCACATGCTCTGTTGAAGGGCTGCATGAGAATTAGGCCCATCACCTCTCCTTTCTCTGGAAATCCTCCAGGAGATTTCTCACTTTATAAGCCCAGTCTGTGGAAGGTATGACACAGGCAACTGGCAAAAGCTGGAGACTCACCTTGCTCATGGTCAGGGCATTATTCTTTGCCAGGACAATCTCTGGGGTGTCTGTAATGCATGTGAACTTGAGCTGGTCTGCGGGCTGGCGGTACTTCCTGTCACTCAGGATTTCTCCCGCTCTCTTCACATGCTCGACTTCCACAGAGCCAATGGGCACCCACCCAATGCCTCTCAGCCACTCAAGATCAGCCTTGTAAATAGCCTGAAAATGAAACAATGTCAAATATGTGTAGAAATTACCTCCACAGCCTGATGTCTAATCTTGATTTAGCATGGTGTATACAGATGGTGTATAATTCTGCATCTTGTGTAAATTTCGGAGAAGACACAGGACTGCCTTACTTTGGTGTAGAATGGCTAGTCCAGCACTTTGTCCCTGAAGGTAGTCAATGTTTGCTGTTTTAAAGACCTATGAAATCTCTAATAATACGGGATTTCATCAATGAAAAAGCATTTTAAGGAAATTCCTGCCTGCCTCCTGATACTAAGTGTTTATTCTCTGATTTGATAGCCTATACCTCTTTGTATGGGAATAATTCTCTGTTAGAGTATAGTTTGTTCCTATCTCATTGGGCAGGGGCCTTCACAGCCATTGCACAACATAAAGAAAGGATGAACACTTCCACATGCTGAATCCACGTGTTTTCTCGGGACAACAAAAAGGGATCTTTTTTCAGATGATTCTATACTCATGTTTCTAAGCCAAAGAGTATATATATTTTTACTCTTACTTATCTTATCCTCAGTCCCTCTTCTTGTGTTGTAGTTCAAGTAAAAAAAAAAAGATATTTTATCCTGCTTTCATGTTTCTTCTTCGAACTTAAATAAATTGGCTGAAGGAGAATTTTTCTCATAAGTGAGAGTAACAATTCTTTTTGTTTTTATGGCTTTTTGGGAAACTCTTTTTTACAATGCCACCACTTTTATCATTCTTCCAAAAGTGACTACTTGTCAGAGCCTGATCAGAAAAACAAGGAGCTACTATACCAGTAAGGTAGTATTTGAGTCCCAAGGACAATCTACTGGCTGACAACAAAAATACTTAACATATTTCTAGGGAGATACTGTTTTCAGCTTCTTAGAAAAATTGTCTTGATATATATAACTCATTCTTATATTTCCTTCCGCAAGCTATAATAGATATTTTCTATAAGTTGTCAGAAAAATGGTAATGCAATAAATTCATTTGGAAAATCAGGTTGCATTAAATCAGGATTTCTTAACCTGGCATCAATGAACTTAGATAGAAAAAACATCTTTATTTTCATTAACCTCTAACTGAAACATAGCATTTCTTTTAGCTGTAACTATAGGCAACAGATGATGGTAGTATTAACACTACATGGAATTTTATCAGCAATAGAAATCATAAATATTTTCATATTCTATTACAGTTGTTGCAGACATCTTGCATATTTATGTTCATCACTTCTTTGAAATTAAGCTAGTTTTACACCCATTGCTAGATCTTTTTATTTAATGTGTTAATAAAAAGCATATATATTACTACACTGTTGGTGGGAAGGTAAATTGGTGCAGCCACTGTGGAAAACAGTATGAAGGTTTCTCAAAAAATTAAAAATAGATTGGGTTGTTTGTTTTTTTAATATTGAGCTGCATGAGCTGTTTATATATTTTGGAGATTAATCCTTTGTCTGTTGATTCATTTGCAAATATTTTCTCCCATTCTGAGGGTTGTCTTCTCATCTTGTTTATGGTTTCCTTGGCTGTGCAAAAGCTTTGAAGTTTCATTAGGTCCCATTTGTTTATTTTTGTTTTTATTTCCATGATTCTAGGAGGTGGATCAAAAAGGATCTTGCTGTGATTTATGTCAAAGAGTGTTCTTCCTATGTTTCCCGCTAAAAGTTTTACAGTGTCTGGTCTTACATTTAGGTCTCTAATCCATTTTGAGTTTATTTTTGTGTATGGTGTTAGGGAGTGTTCTAATTTCATTCTTTTACATGTAGCTGTCCAGTTTTCCCAGCACCACTTATTGAAGAGACTGTCTTTTCTCCATTGTATATCCTTGCCTCCTTTGTCATAGATTAGTTGACCATAGGTGCATGGGTTTATCTCTGGGCTTTCCATCTTGTTCCATTGATCTATGTTTCTGTTTTTGTGCCAGTACCATATTGTCTTGATTACTGTAGCTTTGTAGTATAGTCTGAAGCCAGGGAGTCTGATTCCTCCAGCTCCATTTTTTTTCTGCAAGACTGCTTTGGCTATTCGGGGTCTTTTGTGTCTCCATACAAAAATGGGCAGACCTAAATAGACATTTCTCCGAAGAAGACATACAGATGACCAAGAAGCACATGAAAAGCTGCTCAACATCACTAATTACTAGAGAAATGCAACTCTAAACTACAACGAGGTACCACCTCACACCAGTTAGAATGGGCGACATCATAAAATCTACAAACAACAAATGCTGGAGAGGGTGTGGAGAAAAGGGAACCCTCTTGCACTGTTGGTGGGAATGTAAATTGATACAGCCACTATGGAGAACGGTATGGAGGTTCCTTAAAAAACTAAAAATAGAA
>NC_041215.1:58587139-58602315 GCF_002837175.3 Physeter macrocephalus
GTCATTTGTAGAGACGTGGATGGATCTAGAGACTGTCATACAGAGTGAAGTAAGTCAGAAAGAGAAAAACAAATATCGTATATTAACGCATATATGTGGAACCTAGAAAAATGGTACAGATGAACTGGTTTGCAGGGCAGAAATAGAGACACAGATATAGAGAACAAACATATGGACACCAAGGGGGGAAAGTAGTGGGGGTTGGGGTTGGGGGTGTGATGAATTGGGCGATTGGGATTAACATGTACACACTGATGTGTATAAAATGGATGACTAATAAGAACCTGTTGTATAAATAAATTAAATTAAATTAAACAAACAAACAAAAAAGCCAAAAATAGGACTACCATATGACTCAGTAATTCTACTTCTGGGTATACATCCGAGAAAAACAAAAACACAAATTCGAAAAGATACATGTACCCCAATGTTCTTAGCAGTATTATTATAATTGCCAAGATATATAGAAGCAACCTAAGTGTCCATCAAGAGATGAATGGATAAAGAAGATGTTTATATATATACATAACAGAATACTACTCAGCCATAAAAAGGGAATGAAATTTTGCCATTTGCAACAATATGGATGGACTTGGAGGTATTATGCTAACTGAAATAAGACAGACAGGGAAAGACAAATACTGTATGATATTACTTATGTGTGGAATCTAAAAAAACAATAAACTAGTGAATATAACAAAAAAGAAGCATACTCCCAGATATAGAGAACAAACTAGTGGTCACCAGTGGGGAGAAGGAAGGGGGGAAGGGAAAGACAGGGGGAGGGGATTAAGAGGTACAAACGATTATGTATAAAATTAGTTACAAGGGTATATTGTACAATGCAGGGAATAAAGCCAATATTTTATAATAACTGTAAGTGGAGTATAACCTTTAAAAATTGTGAATCACTATATTGTGCACCTGTGACATAATATTGTTCATCAACTACACTTCAATAAAAAAGCATCTATATTACTACATCACGTATTTAGTTTAATTTTTTTCTCCTGATAATCTAATTTTATTTATTTTTAATTTTTTATTATTTTTTATTGAAGTATAGTTGATTTACAATACTGTGTTAGTTTCAGGTATACAGCAGTGATTGAGTTATATATAATTCAGTTTTATATATATATATATTCTTTTTCAGATTCTTTTCCATTATAGGTTATTACAAGATATGACTATAGTTCCCTGTGTTATACAGTAGGTCCTTGCTATTTATCTATTTTATGTATAGTAGTGTGTATCTGCTAGTTCCAAACTCCTAATTTATCCCTCCCCTTGCTTAGTATAATTTTTTTTTTTTTTTTTTCCAGTACACGGGCCTCTCATTGCTGTGGCCTCTCCCGTTGCGGAGCACAGGCTACGGACACGCAGGCTCAGCAGCCATGGCTCACGGGCCCAGCCGCTCCGCGGCATGTGGGATCTTCCTGGACCGGGGCACAAACCCGTGTCCCCTGCATCAGCAGGTGGACTCTCAACCACTGCACCACCAGGGAAGCGCAGTATAATATTTTGATAACCATATTTCGATGTAATCAGTTTCTTTTGAAACCATTGTGTGTGTGTGTGTGTGTGTGTGTGTAATTTTATGCATCTCATGACACTGTCTTGAGAAGTCGTCCATAGGTTTCACCAGACTGGCAAAAGATTCCACAGCACAAAAGTCAGAACCCCTTCCTGAAACCTTGCTAAAGAATATTAAACCCACTTACATCACTCTGAAGGTCATAGGCCTTCCGAGCCTGAATGATGTCATTCTGATCAGGCAGACAGGTCCATTCATGAAGGGGTTTCTTGTAGTCTATGTCGCTTACAAGGATCTGGCACTTCTTGGCCTGCACCACCCCCAGCATGTCCACTGGGCTATTGAACTTGGTCTTCCACTTCTCAAAGTCCTTCTTGTACTGCCGGTCACTCTGGATCTTGGCCATGTGGATGGACCACATCATCTTGGTGTCATCCTTAACATTTCGGGCCCCAATGTGGTGGCCAAGCTGTTTACGGTAGCCTTCCTTGTACTTGTACTGAAAAAAGAATAGGGATATAAGTCTAATGATAAGGACATCTTATTTATATCACATTTCATAGTTTCATAGACACATTATTTCTTTTGATTTTCCCCACCACTACTGTGAGGGAGAAAGTTTAATATTATCAACTCCATTTTATAAAACAGAAACCTGAAGCCTCCAGGAGTTAAGCGATTTGTTCAAGGTCACATCATAAGCAGGTAGCAGGGCTGAGACTAGAATGGAGAGCTTCTGATTCCTAATATTTTCCCCTTCCACTAAACTATACTGCCTAGTTTACATTTGCTTAACAAGTAAAGATAAAACATCTTGTATAATTTAGAAGAGCATCTACTTAATTTAAAGATGTGACTGTTTTTTCTAAAAATGTTTCGATATGATGAATATTTTAGAATATTTCCCTTGTAACCAGAATTTATAGTGAATTCCGTGGTCAAGGATACAGGCTACATTTAGAAAGTTTCACCAGGAAATACCTCCCTTATTTGCCTGTCAATGTCATTGAACTTTCAACCATGAGAGAGTAATAACTTGGGTTAACACTCTACTTTTAAAATTCAAGAATAATATTTTATGGTCCATTTTACCATGAGATGATCATCACAGTGTGGGCTTCTCCAGGTTAACAGCCAGAAAAAGTTTTTATAATGGAAGGAATGAAGAATATGTCTAAGGTCTGGGACACTTCCAGAATAAGGAAAGTCTGGATTTGGGTCTTAAGGAGCCCTGGTACAGAATGAGGGTACTGGACACCCTCAGGAGATGTTTCTCATGACACAGGAAGGACTAGAGAGGAAAGTGGGTGCTGAGTAAAAGCTTTGCTTACTTCTCAACTTGTTCTTGTGTCCAGTTATGGGCATCTTGGTAGGAGAACTTCACTAAAGGTCAACAAAGGATTAAACAAAACTCTAAAATGTATGCATAATTAACGTCTTCCCTTAATGCCAGAGTAGACAGAAGTAGTAGGAAAGAGTTCACATTTATGTTGGCTGATTTACATGTGCTACCAATGTCTTTAACAACAACATTTTTTACAAACGTCTGGGTCATCAGCTGCTCAACCTCTGAGGCTCAAAAATATGAGCCCATTTTTAGTGTTCATAAAATACTTATTTTTAAAGAACATAACTTCATCTTTGACAGATTAGCAGGTATACTGGATATAGTATCTTTTGTTTTCTTTGTTTTCATTTGCCACTTTGTACATGGGGGAATCGTTAAAGGAAATTGAGACTTGCAGGCTAAACTTCTGGCAAGAAAAGCTGTAAAAGCTGCCATTTGTTAACATCTTTGAGTAAGAAATGCCTCTTCCAAAAACATCAACTTACATCACTAGCAATATTTCTTGATGCCTTGGCTGCTCGGATTGGAATGGCATCCAAGCGCAAGTCATAGCCTTCCTTCTTTGACTCTTCCAAAGCAAGTTTATAGAGCTTCTGCAGAAAAAAGAATTGATCAATCGTTACTCCTTTCGTAAAAAATGAAACTATTTATTACTAAGCTTTCTCTGTCCTCATTTAAACTACACAAAATTAAGTATTAGTGTGAGTTTGCAGAAAACTTTCAAAGGTGCTCAAGGATTTTAAGGCACATAGTTTAAACTTTGATGTTTTATTGATTAGTAAAACTCAAAAGTTTTTTGGGGAAATCAGCATCAGGTTGCTAAAATTTTGTTTTGCCAAGCAAGTAAAACTGTAAAAAAAACAAAAACAAAAACAAAAATCCAGCTATTTATTGTCACAATCTTAATATAAAAGGAAGGCCATTTTTATGCCAAAGAAGGAGAAGGAATAAATACAGTATTTTTAAATTGAATATATTTGGATTTGTGAACAACTCAATGCGTTGTCCTTATTTTCTCCCATTTTACCATGGATTATCATCACAGACCTTGACTGATCTGTGTAGACTAGGGTTTCAGAATCCTCACTCTGATGAAAATGTTGGTCCTGAAAGAGATGGCTAGGAAAATGCTTGCAAATAGCATTAAATGGTAACCAGAACACAATGAAGAGGCAAAAGAATACACAGTACGGTAACTCACTGTGTTTTAACCTAGTGACTGCCTGCTAAATAGTTGTTGAATAAAATAATGACTTGATAAGCACAGTGACCTGTAGGGGAAGGCTTTAAGAGTATATTCCCTATTGAGATACTTCTCCAAAAGCATTTCATTCTCTGGTGTCATCTTCATAAAAGGCTAGTCTACTTTGTGGACCTACCACATAGACCAAAATTGAATCAAGGGAAAACTATCTCTTGAATCAAGGGAGAACTATCTCTTTTATTGACAACGTTGTTCTGGAGCATGTACAATAGTCAAAAGATTTCACTAAGGATATTATTACAGTAGTTCATTTTTGCCTTTCTCTTCATGATATGATCAGTAGTTTACTCACATCACTGTAGTTTATTCGATTGAGCTTGGCTAGCATGATTTCTGGTGTATCAGGCATGACATGGATTGTTTTCTTGTCATTGTCCCAGGCTTCAGTATATAAGTGCTATGAAAAAAAATGAGAAAAATTATTTTGGAGTTCACAGACAGTTTTTCTTTGATTATGTGCCAGTGACTTCTGTTCCGTACAAAGTAGAAATAAAATTACTAAAGTTGCATAAATTCCTACCTTTCATGTAGATAAATTACTATTTCCAAGAGTATTTAGCTCACTATTTCAGTGACTCAGAGTTTTTACTGTTTCTTATTAAAATTTTTTAACAGTTCTAAAAAGTATAATTGGGTTGCAGAATTTAATATCTATAATTGTGAAATAATTACAGCACATGGTATTTTTAACATCAGTTTACTATTCTGAAGTATTACTAAGTAACTATGATGTTATAATGGGAAAATCATTTAAAAAGTATTGTAAATCCTATAGGAATCTTTAAAATGTAGTAACATGTCAGAATTTTTACTTCATTCTATGGTAAATTCCTATACCTGATGGTGAGGAGTGAAGACTCACCTTACTCATGTTTATAGCATTGTTCTTTGCCAGCACCTGTTCCAGAGAGTCAGTTATGCTGGTAAATTTCAGTGCGTCTGGACGCTGGCGGTAGATGTTATCACTCAGTATCTCTCCGGCCCTCTTGGCTTTAACTACTTCCACGGAGCCAATTGGAACCCAGCCAATGCCTTTCATCCATTCAAGGTCTGACTTATACAAATTCTTCAAATCAACCAACAAGAAACACTTTTATTATTAAGTTGTTCAGATTCACAGTCACAAAATGGATCATACTAGAGAAACACAAAAGCACTGATGAACAGGTAAAGCTGCCATCACAATCACTCATTCAGAAGCATTACTGAATCCTGAGTACATTTTTTTCCTAAGCATTTTTTGGCACAGAGGATTGTACTAGGAATGATGAAAGATCTTTTTTGAAAAGTAAAAACACAATCCTGCCCTTGAGGGTATTACAAGACTTTTTACACAAGAGCAGAGTTTCTTTAGCTTTGGAAAATGTATTATAATAGCTCCCCAAAAGACCGCATACTTAGACCAATGCTGTGTAAGTGTTGCAGTCACAAAAACTCTTGCCTTTTTTTTTTTTTTTAGGGGAAAAGAGGTGAAATTCAACTATAGTTGTGAGTTTCAACACATAGTAATGTTAAGTTTTACAAATCACGCTCTTGATTTGCATTTTTGAGATAAAATTGACATATACTAGTTTCAGGTGTACAACATCATGATTCAGTATGTGTGTATATTGCGAAATGATCACCACAGTAAGTCTAGTTGAGATCTATCACCACACATACCTACACTTTCTTTTTCTTACGATGGGAGATTTTTAAAAAACTCTTGCCTTTATTTTCATCTTTAAAATCACAAAATATAAAGTATGTAATGCGGTGTTCTAGAGATAATATATTAGATATATCCTAATTATTTTATTTTACTCTCAATAGAGCATGCTAACTGTATTATTATTATTGCACTAGTATTATTGTTGCTGTTGTTATTATTATTATTGTTAACACTAGTATGCAGAAGCAGCAATGAGGGTACTCACATCACTCTGGAGGTCATAAGCTTTCCGAGCATGGATGACATCATTCTGGTCAGGCAGGCAGGTCCACTCATGCAGAGGATGTTTATAGTCCACATCACTGACCAAGGTCTGACATTTCTTGGCCAAAACGATACCAAGTGTGTCCACTGGGCTGCTGAACCTGGTCTTATATTTTTCAAAATCTTTCTTGTACTCACGGTCACTCTGCATTTTGGCAACGTGGAGGGACCACATCATCTTGGGGTCATCATGTATCACCCGGGCACCAATATGGTGACCCAACTGCTTACGATAAGTTTCTTTGTATTTGTACTGAAAGAAAAGAACCCAGTAAATGAGGACGAAGCAGCAAGGGCTGGTCCCAGTTGCTCTCTCTGTGGTGATGCTTTTCTATGAAATCCTCAAGACATCAGGGGAATTTCATCAAACATGATGCTGTGATGCTACACACTGGGGCATGCTTTCACCCAAAAAAGAAGATATGGTGCTCATTTCCACACCTCTATAGAGAATAACTCCACACTGATTCCTTTATATTATGTTAGAAAATTATGCGTTTTAATCACAAAAAAAGTGATTAAAAAGTGAACACTGAATGAGCTCAATTACAGCGACAAGCAGTTTCTCAGAAGTTGGTCATGTGAGTGGACCCAAGTGAGAACATATCAGAGGGATTTGTTTACATGGCTCATTAATTTTCTTTTTTTAAGGCATTCTGAGAAATAATTTGTCCTTTGCACAAATAAACTGGAAGGAGTAGTTTTAAAATGGGTAATTTTTGTTGATAATGAGCATAGCGTTTCAGTTTTGCAACATGAAAAAGTTCTGGATGTCTGTTATACAATAGCGTAAATATACTTAATACTACTAGACTATATACTGAAAATGGTAAAGACAGTGAATTTTGTTATGTATTTTTATTATGATTTAAAAGAAAAACCTACCAAAATGGACAATTTTGCTACTCTTAATATTTACTCTTAATATTTAAGTTGTCCAGGAACCTGCTGTATTAATTTTTAGGGTAAAGGAATGTTGATTTGTTTGGGCCCCATAGCAAAGAGACGTTTAACTTTTTTGCTATCCTATGTCCTTCCTCAAGTCATGGGGAACTCAGTTAAGCCTGCTTCTTTATTGGCATCTTTGCCTTGAGTGTAGCCTGAAGAGAGCTCATGAGGTTTCATGAGTAGCTCAACATATGTCCATTTAACTTTGACCAAGGCACTGAGTCTTAGTAAGCAAAGACCAAAAGGTGAGCAACAAAGGAACCATATCCCAGTGTGTCTCTATGAAACTTGTAATCTTTGGCAGGTTACCTACTGTCTCAAAGCCTCAATTTATCTGCCTGTGCAATGAAGGCAGTTAAGATGGATGATGACTATAGAGACTTCCAGCTGTGTCCCAACAGTGTGATTCCCTATGCAGGTGGCTGGCCTGTTGGTAACAAACGTAAGGATGTGATCAACTCTTACATCACTGGCAATATCCCGGGAGGCCTTGGCAGCCACGATGGGAATGGCGTCACTTCTTAAGTCATAGCCTTCTTTCTTGGCTTCTTCCATGGCCTGGCGATAGAGGTTCTGAAGGAAGAAGTAGTAGCTTTTAGATACAGTGCTCACTTTCACCCTAAAAATGTATTTCTGTCAAAGGAAGACTACTTTTGGATGCAGAACAACACTAGTATGTTTAGTCTTAAATAAATTAAAAAAAAAAAAGATCTCTTTCTTCCTTTTACTTCCTACGTATACAAGCTATTTATTTAACTTGAAATTTTACTTTCAGCAGGTCTAACACAACTTTTCCTTGGATAAATCCTTCTAGATTTTACACATTAAGTCATTAACTCTGAAATGTGCTTGGATTGCTCAGCACTTATTCTTTTCATGAAATAACCAAGAAATGACTATTTATTTAACTGCAAATTTGAATTAGGACCAATTTTACTAGCATAGAATATGATTATATAACAACAACACTACCACCATGAGCATGTACCTGTATTCAAACAGTGCTAAACGGAGGATAATCCATTGTTTCTGAGCATCTTTGTTAATATTGATTTGCTCTCTATTCATTTTTTTGTTTTGTTTTGTTTTTTTTTGCGGTATGCGGGCCTCTCACTGTTGTGGCCTTTCCCGTTGCAGAGCACAGGCTCCGGACGCGCAGGCCCAGTGGCCATGGCTCACGGGCCCAGCCGCTCTGCGGCATGTGGGATCCGCCCAGACTGGGGCACGAACCCGTGTCCCCTGCATGGCAGGCGGACTCTCAACCACTGCGCCACCAGGGAAGCCCATGCTCTCTATTCATTTTGTCAATTGCCGGAAATTGCTAGCAGACAGAGGGATAGCAGGTACCAGATACTTATGAGACAAAAGGACAAAACTGATGAAATTATAATAATTTCTTTATGAATTGGGAAATACCCACTGTTCAGTTTCTGTGGCAGGAAAGATGCACACAGAAGGTGGAACACAAGTATTCCACGGGAACACAGCTTGAGAACCATTGCATTAAACAAATCATCTATACCAGTAGTATTCAGTTTTTTTTGCGTGTGAACCATTACAAGAATTTAGTGCTTTGTTATTAATAATTTTAAAATGACTTTAGAGTCTGAGAAGGATGTCATTAAATATTTATAATGTAGATTATTAATGTGTGACAATTCACATTTTTTTATGTTGAGATTTTACAAGGAAAAGCTAAAGTAAATAAGAATAAATTTAATGTATTTGAGATAAAGTCCCAAGGGCATTTGTTCTTCTTAAAAATTTCTAGGGACTTCCCTGGTGGCTCAGTGGTTAAGAATCCACCTGCCGACGCAGGGGACATGGGTTTGAGCCCTAGTCCAGGAAGATCCCACATGCCGCGGAGCAAATAAGCCCTGTGTGCCACAACTACTGAGCCTATGCTCTAGAGCCTGCGAGCCACAACTACTGAGTCCACGTGCCACAACTACTGAAGCCCTCGTGCCTAGAGCCTGTGCTCCGCAACAAGAGAAGCCACTGCAATGAGAAGCCCTCACGCTGCAACAAAGAATAGCCCCTGCTCACCGCAACTAGAGAAAGCCCGCGGGCAGCAATGAAGACCCAATGCAGCCAAAAATAAATAAATAAATTAATTTAAAAAAAAATTTCTAGAAATATTCATTTTGTAACAAGAGTCAAATACTTTTATACTTTATATTTTTCCTTTGAAGAATAAATTCTCAAGTTTATCCTTATGTATAAGTGAGAAAAAATGTGCTTGAATCATCTTGTGGCTTCAGGCCAAACAAATTTTTTTCATTCTTTCAACATTAGAAAAAGATGCAGGGCTTCAAAGAAAACACTTTTATTATCATCAAAGCTACATTTTAAAGAATGTTTGGTAAGTTATTTACCCAAGAGAACTAGAACAGGTAAATGAGAGTTTAAGAGAAAAAAAAATATGATATAGTTACTTTGTTTTGTTAAACTTTACTGAGCTAAGTATGGAATGAAGGTACCATTGGTAACGGGTTGAGAAGAAATTCAAGTGGGCCGTTTTGAAATCTAATCTTCAGGAGACAGTCCTTAGGGAATTAACATAATCATGCAATTTTAAATAAATAAATCCAGATGAAAATTTTAGAAATTAAAAAAATAGCCCAATTTCTTCTCAGCAGTCTGAAAAAAAAATACCCTACCTCATCTGACCTAATTTTAACAAAAGGGAGAGGCTTAAAAGCATTATCCCTTTGGGATAGAAACTAACTTCATCTGCCTGGGGTGAGGCAGAATGTCTGGGAAAAGATAATCCAACAGAGAAGCTCTGTGGCCAAGAGAAAAATTGTTCATTCAAAAATGACTGAAGCCAAGGTCAATCAAATCCTTGTGATCAGCTTGTCCTTGGGTCTGTTTTATAATGCTAGACAAAAGGAAATCGTCTCCTCTTCATTTCACTTGTCATGTCTCTTCTTTAGGGCTACATTATGATAGGCAAAAGTAATTAACAGGGGTAAAATAATAATATGGTCAAGTCTTGAAAATGAGTATTTAAAATTTCCTGTGTTCTCAAACTAAAGGGAAGTCTGCCCTTATTTTGTTTAATGAAGACACAAAAAACATGTAAGAAATCAATATTCATCTTGAACCAGATAATTCTTGACTTTGGCAAGAACAATTGGGCAAGAAGCTTTTTCTGCAGCAGTATTTCTATTCTGCAAAGATTTGTGATGACAAGTTTAGTGGGGCTGGAGATAGTATTTAAAAAAAAATGTTTTAAAAATTGTCCTCAGGCAATTTTGAGATGGATGAATTTAAGAATTCTTATTTCAGTTCTCGTAAATAAACTGAAGTTATTTTGAGCATATTAAATAAATCTAATCTTCACGGTGACTTGAGTGTAAGGGGAAGAAATTAAAGTTTATTAAGCAGCTACTGTATGCCAGGCTCTACACTGGGCATATTATATATACTACCCCATTTAGCCATCACAAAAATTCTTCGATAGACATTTTTATCTCATTTTACAGATGAGGTAACTAAAGAAAAACTCATAGAACAAATTTTGAAGCAAGTACTAATCTGATAAATAGCAATAATTATTTTTTAATTAAAATTACAATATGATTCTATCATTAATAGTTGACTTTGAGAGTTCCCCCCCATCCTGACATGGAGATATTTTTGTATTTATCCATTTCCCTATGTATTTTTTTTAACTGAGGTATAGCTGATTTACAATGTTGTGTTAATTTCTTCTGTAACTATTCTTGAATATAATGATACATATATTCAGGGTAGGTTATGGCAAAAATAAATAAATAATTGGTCAATTGGTTAACTGAGAATTAAATCCATAATTCTGACCTTTCTACTACATCAACAAAATAACATGGCCAGGTCAAAACAAATGGTCTTACCTCACTATAATTTATTTTATTTTGTCTCGCCAGCGTAATTTCAGGTGTATCAGGCATCACGTGGATTTGGGTCTTGTCTTTGTCCCAGGCTTCTGTGTATAAGCGCTGTGAAGGATAAAAAGGTTAATGAATTAGAACAACAATGTTTGTTGTAAACAGAGGTTTCCAATTTAGAGATCATGACAAAGTTGAAAGCGAGCCTTCTGACTATCTGGGCTGTCTGCTCTATATCAACATTCTTCAATCTCTTTGATGTTACAAGATATTTATTGTCACTAAATATAAGTGTAGACTAAGATATGAAAAGAAAATGTGTGTGTGTTTCGTTACAAGATCACCTCCACTCCAATTAAATTAAAAGCAAGTATTTTCCAAGCTTGTATACACATCCATATGTACTGAGGCTGTATCAACAAATTCTTCCCATGCTTTTGTCTGTTTGTCTGTTTATTAACTGCAAATGTACCTGGATATGCCATCTCTAGATTTCTTTTTGATAAATGTTTTGAAGATTTGCACCTGACTTGTTTGTTCTATATTTACTTAGACTAAGTACCCAACGAGAAAGAAACCTTGATACCAAACATGTGTAACTGTTATAGACTTAAAACAATTTAAACACCAAACAGCTGTCCTACTCTTAACTCTATTTCACAAGAGATGTCAAAGCAGAAATTCCCACATATACTTGGGGAATCCTAATAGAGAACTCAATCAAATCACCACACACAGGACGGCAACTAGATAAAACAAACAAACAAAAGGACTAACTTAATTAGTAATAGATATTCTCAAGGACATACAGCCCTGTTTTATTTTCCCCCACATTGGGGGCTCACCTTGTTCATAGTGATGGCGTTGTTCTTGGCCAGCACCTGTTCCAAGGAATCAGTCACACTGGTAAACTTCAGCTTGTCTGGACACTGCCGGTAGATGTTGTCACTCAGTATCTCTGCAGCTCTCTTGCACTTGACCACATCCACAGACCCAATGGGGACCCAGCCAATGCCTCTCAGCCACTGGAGATCTGATTTATAAATGTTCTGGTGAGATCAAACACAAAAGCAAGGATTACTGAAGCTGTTAGGACTCTTGATTTCAAAAATGAATGAAAAGGACTGGAAAAAGTGGATAGCCAAACTTCATGTCTATGTCTTTTAAAATATGAAGCCCAATTGGATATAGTTCATGGTATTATGTTCTCTCTAAAAGAAAAGTAAGGCACAGTAAATTAAGAGTGGAGAGGAAAAAATGTTATTTTTTTTTCTGAGGGCTTTACCTAATCCTAGGCCATTATCTGCAGACTACTATGTATTATCATCATGAGCATGGCCAACAGTGGTGTTTAATGGGTCTCAGTACTCACGTCGCTCTGGAGGTCATAGGCCTGCCGAGCATGCATGACGTCACTCTGGTCAGGCAGGCAGGTCCACTGGTGCAGGTAGTTCTTGTAGTCCACGTCACTGACCAAGGTCTGGCACTTCTTGGCCTGCACCACCCCCAGCATGTCCACTGGGCTGCTGAACTTGGTCTTCCACTTCTCAAAGTCCTTCTTGTACTCCCGGTCACTCTGGATCTTGGCCGCATGCATGGACCACATCATCTTAGGGTCATCCTTCACGTCCCGGGCTCCAATGTGATGGCCAAGCTGCTTGCGGTAACCATCTTTGTATTTATACTGAAATAACAGTAGTCATTTTAAAAATAAAAATGAATGAAAAGGGCTAAAAGTCTTATTAATATAAAACTTTATTATTTTAAAATTGGTAATTCTTGTAGAGAAATAAATCATCTGAATCTCAACTTATCTCCTCATCCTAAACTCTGATGAGACTTCACAGCAATACTCTAATGGGGAACAGGCCAAACTGCATAGTTCTATGGTTTGCAGACATTAAGTCTCTGGAAATAAAGGCAGCAGCACTTTTCAGAAAATCAATTGGAGTTGTAAACTGCCGTTTTTTTAATCTTTTTTTTTTTTTTTTTTTTTTTTTTTGTGGTATGCGGGCCTCACACTGTTGCGGCCTCTCCCGTTGCGGAGCACAGGCTCCGGACGCGCAGGCCCAGCAGCCATGGCTCACGGGCCCAGCCGCTCTGCAGCATGTGGGATCCTCCCAAACCAGGGCGCGAACCCGGTTCCCCTGCATCGGCAGGCGGACGCGCAACCACTGCGCCACCAGGGAAGCCCTTTAATAAATGATATGGCTTAGGACAGGAAAAAGAGAACCACTTGCATTGTTATTTGAAGGGTCATGGAGAAATGGACCACTTTTGACCTTTGAACTGCTTTAATGCCCACTCACTCTTGTGGTTTTTGAACTTCCTGCTGGTACCAGCTTCTCACTCTTCCCTGGTATGTTGTACCTGTGTTCATGACACTCCCTCTACTTGCAAGGCCCTTCAGGAACCAGATCCTCTCAACCAGAAGCAGTCTTTTCTTAAACACCTGGCACTCTATTTCCATCTTGCACCGTTTATCTTATTCTTTTGTATATTTGTATTATTTTTTACATTCCTTATCTCTCCAGCCAGACTACAAGCTACCTGACTGCAGGGTTCATGATCGAGTCATCTTTGCATTCATTACTCATATAATTACCACTATTAATAAAAAACAGTAGATGTCGTATATGTCTAATGAGTAAGAGAATGAATAAATGAAAGAATGAAATTAAATCTTAATATTCTGTGAAAACATACAGTGGCATTTTAGTTATAGCTAGGTAAACTGAGTAAATCACCAAAAGAAAATCCTGGTTTTATTTTTCTAGGAAAGATATGCATTTGACTTGCAGTCACACAAACTCCTTGTGTTTACACTCAGGATTTCAGTGAGTTACTAAATAATTTTCCTTTGAGGGAAATAAATGTTTTCCTCACCAGTTTCATACAATCCTTCTATCACAAAAAATATGGGTAAGCTTATCGTACATTTAGTTTACTATAATATTGATACTGAGCACTACTGAAAGTTTATGAAATGTCTGAAAGTCTGCTAAGTGTTTTACATCCATCGTTTCTTCAGAACAATGCAGTAAACGGTATCATTTTATTATTTGAGGAAACTGAGGCTGAGAGGCTAAATGACTCAGCGGTCATAGAACTACTGAGTGGAGGAAGCAAGACTGAACTCGCCACCAACCCATCCCCCACCCCCACCCCCCCACCCCATGCTTACAAAGCCCAAGTTTTAACTACAATATGTTATATTACCTCCACCTGACAATGAGATTTATGGCTTATTTTAAATTTTGTAATTATTTGGGTTAATGAATGTTGACCTGGAGGGAAAAATCCCTTTATGCTGGCCATTTATAGGAATAGCTAAACATGCATGTTTCTGCCAAAAGCCAAGATGCCATCCTAATCACTTTAATCAAATAATTAGCCTGTAGGTTTTAGGTGCAGCTTTCCTAGTGGGATACATTGCTGTGAAAGTTTTGCCTCTGCCCCTCCGGCAATCCCACTCTTCTTCCGATAGGCTTTTTTTTTTTTTTTTTTTTTTTTTTGTGGTATGCGGGCCTCACACTGTTGCGGCCTCTCCCGTTGCGGAGCACAGGCTCCGGACGCGCAGGCCCAGCAGCCATGGCTCACGGGCCCAGCCGCTCTGCAGCATGTGGGATCCTCCCAAACCAGGGCGCGAACCCGGTTCCCCTGCATCGGCAGGCGGACGCGCAACCACTGCGCCACCAGGGAAGCCCTTTAATCTTTTTTTGGGCCAGTGAAATCATTAACCCAGAAGTTTTACACATGATTTTGAGAACAACTCCTGAGTTGAGGAAACTTTTCACTCCCCTGCCCATCCCGCCTCTCCCAAATCTGGCTCTGCTAACTATCACAGGACTCCTGAAATAGACTGGCTTGTGTTTCCATCCTGTATACCGGCTCTACTGGACATCACATTTGGGTGAGGTTTGTTGGGATTCCTTGAGGAGAAAAAACGGATTATATAACTACAAGAAAGTGTTTTGTTGGTGGCGATGGTAAGAGCCGACTCTGGATTAGCTTCTCTCCACTTCAGGCAACAAAATTACACAAATCCTAGCATATATTTACTGAAGTCTGAATTCTCTATCAAAGGAACTTCTTTCGGAGACAGCGGAAAGAGAAATCAGGCTATTTTGTTGGTTTTGGTTGTTATAAAACTTTTTTTTCTTTTTTCATTTAAAAATAACTCAAAGGGGGCTTCCCTGGTGGCGCAGTGGTTGCACGTCCGCCTGCCGATG
>NC_041215.1:58602381-58621888 GCF_002837175.3 Physeter macrocephalus
CAGCGGGGGGAGGCCCGCATACCACAAAAAAAAAAAAAAAAAAAAAAAAAAAAAAACTCAACGGAAGCACTTAAGGCAATTTTTCAAAGAAAAGGTTGGCAAGAATCCAGAGCAGGTTTGGGGAAGGGTGAATTTTCCTGAACGTGGCTGTACCAGATCTTTTTCTTATGTTGAACCGATACACGTACCCAAGCTTTTTCCCCAACTCTTCTGTCATTTTCTTATTTCTATGTACTCAAAATATGCAGATGAATGCCTTATAATTACAGATATAAACAAATGTAGATTCAAATTCCATTTTTTACTGAAGTTTAGGATACCCCCTCTGCATATGGGACCTGAATATTAAAATCTTTTGGAGTTAAATTATTAAAGCTCTTTTCAAATGAAAAACATTTCATTTAAAGCACAGTAAATGTGCTTTAACTGGCACCAGGATGTATCTTGCTGTTGTAATACTGATTCTGCCCCACCCCCATCCAGCCATGTACATATGTGGAGTGTTGGTACTCACATCACTGATGATGTCCCTGGAGGCCTTGGCTGCCACGATTGGGATGGCATCGCTTCGCAAGTCATAGCCTTTCTTCTTTGCTTCTTCGTTGGCGAGTTTATACAGAGTCTATAGAAGGAAAGTCAGAGTTAAAGCAAAGTTTTGATAGCAACAATTTGGAGTCTAACAGGTGACATATCACAAAATTTAAAAAAGGATAGGCTCCAGAAACAATCTAACTTTCTAGCAATATTGGAAAGTAAATAAATTATATTTTACCAAAAAAAACTATGTAGCGTTAGAAACAAATGAAATATATCATTGAGCATTAACATAGATTGATAATCTATTATTTATATCATTATAGATTAATATATATGTAGATTATGATACATTATGCATATCAACATAATATAATGTTAATATAATCTAGTAATATAGATTGATAGGCAAAGCATCAATCTATACGTATTTCTAAATGAAAAAATTGCAGAACAATGTGTTTAATATTATTCATTTGTATATAAAATATATATTTATATACTTTTACCTAGTTCTTTATTACTTAAACATTTTTGAAAATCATGTAATATGATGTTTAAAAAAACAAATGAGAAAAAAATTGAAGTACAATTTAAAACATAGTTAACTTGACTATAATCACAACTTCATGATTCTAATTTTTGGCTGGATCATATTAGTAAAACATGCACCTATAAAACTGCATTTTACTTAAAAAAAATAGTAATCGGTATTGTTAATGGAGAGCACTTTTTCCCCATGCCTGAGGTTCTCTTTCTATAAAAGGAGCTCCATTATTTCATCTCTGCCCCTTTACTCTCTTTACCCTGGAGAGGTGCAATGATTTCCTGATGTATCTAATTGGTAGGGATGGGATAGCAGGGCATGCCCATCTCAGCTCTGACCTCCTCCCTCTAGGAACATGCCCAGTGCCCTCCTCTGCTTCTCTGTGCGAAGCAGGACTCACCCCTGAGGGAGGTAGAGCTGACTGTCCTGCTCCAGTGTGGCCTGTGCCTGGATGGGGAACCTAATTCTGGGGTTCACTTAGCAGGTTTGTTTGGCTCTCATACAAATGTGTCCTTGAACCTAACTTTAGTAGTAAGAGATATGAGATTTGACTTCTAGTTGCACTCCTTTTTTTTACTTCTCAATTTTATTCAGGATCCAGGTGGGAAAGAGGTGCATAATATTAGAGGTTCCCTTGGTAGGGTTGCCAGATTTAGCAAATAAAAAGATAGCATGCCCAGCTGAACTTGAATTTCAGATAAATAACAAATAATGTTTTCATATAAATAATGAGCTAGTATTACATCTGGTTATCCTGCACCTTGGAAATGCCAAAAATACTCCTCAGTTCCACTGACCCACACTGGTAAAGACCATAAATGGAAAGATAATGTGACTTCAGTTTGCCCCTGGAATCCCAGAGTGTATGATATTCAACCCACAGATGAAAGGTTGGATGGGCCTGAGTGTTCATATCACAGAGCTGCACACACCATGATAGCTGAGGTCTGAGAATATCCACAAAAGTGTAGAAAACAAACAATAACAACAATAACAACAAAACAAGCGTGGTCCCCCAGGATTTTGCCCCTACCTCACTGTAGTTGAGCTTGTTCTGCCTCGCCAACATGATCTCCGGGGTATCAGGCATTATATGAATTTGAGTCTTGTCTTTGTCCCAGGCCTCTGTGTATAAGTGCTATCAAAGAATATGTTGATAGAAAACCATTTGAAAAAAAAAACATTTGAAATAGGAATTACAAAAAGCCAATTAAAGCAGGAATGTTATTGATCTAATTAGGAAAATAAACCACACTAGGATAGAAGGTATTCAGCTGGAGGTTTAAGTCTTAATGATAGTTATCAGGGTTACAACTGGGGATAACAGAAAGTACTTAGAGGATTTCAAGTATGTCATTTAGGAGGTAAACGTGACCCCACACCCGCATGGATAATTTTAACTCCACTAGTCATTAAAGTCTAAAAACCTCTTTTGGCATCTTGGAGAAGCATGAGGCAGCTGGGGCTCACCTTATTCATGTTGATGGCATTGTTCTTGGCCAGCACCTGTTCCAGAGAATCAGCCACACTGGTAAACTTCAGCTTGTCTGGATGCTGGCGGTAGATGTTGTCACTCAGTATCTCTGTAGCTCTCTTGCATTTGACCACATCCACAGACCCAATGGGGACCCAGCCAATGCCCCTCAGCCACTGGAGATCAGACTTGTAAACATTCTGTGAGGAGGAAAAAGGCAGGAACTCTTCAGTAAGACTGAAAGATTTAGGGTCAAGGTGCAAATAGAATCGACAGTAAAGTACAATTCTGGTTGTTGCTCTTGTTGGTTTCACAAAAAACTGGCTCACTGTATTAGGCAGACTAATAGAGGAAGTATGTTCAAAAACGACCCAAAAATGTAACCAAAAAATGATAGAATATTTCAGGTTGTTAGGACAGGAGGAATCCAAATGAATATCTTCTGTCAGCCAGTTCAGTGGCTCACCCAAAGTGAGAGAAACCACACATATGTCGACCTACAGGCTGTCAGTAAATAAATATTAGGTCCAGTCAAATGCAACACTCTGCAGCCATTAAAAGCCACATTTTAAAGAATATCAATGATTGGTAGAAATGTCATTAATGTAACAATAACGAAAAAATAGCACATAAAACAATCTGTATATAAATTACATGAGCAGGATTGGGCCTTTTCAGTGGTTGGATTATGTTGGATTCTTATTGCTTCCTGTGTATTTTTTCTTATATTTCAAAATATCTGTAAAGCTCTTGGTTTAACAACAAAAAAGAGAAGTTAAAATATAATAATGACATAGAACCTCTGAAGCCCTGGGGCAGACCTTTGACTACTTCAACACTGTCCAAGATTCAGGACAATAAATGACCATCTTATTGGTCCAGAACCCATCTCTTCCCCACCAAATTCTCAGGATGGGAAGCACAGACTCCTTTCCAGATTTGTCTTTCCATATCTTTATTTAACACTTTTAGTCATTTTTTCTGCTAAAGACTTTTGTGTACTTATTAGGTATTCATAACTACTTCACAACGGTGGAATTGGACCTTTGCCCAGATCACTGAAAGGATTTTACCTGTAACGGCAACTGAGTATACAGACAGCTATTTTACTGTCTAGACTAAAAGCCTACTGGAATTGCCTTATGCTGACTAGTTATTGCCCCTTAAATAACAACAGCAAGAATGAAAACAATAACATTTTACACCTCTGGAGTGTTTCTTAACTTTCTAATGCTTCCCACATTATTAAGACTGTGTCACCGTGAGAAAGAGGTGATCTCAAAAAGCCACTTGACAAATAGACAGAGGCAAGCAGTCTGTCAATGCTGTCACTCTATGGGTGACATCAACCGTTTTTAACTACCTTTCATATGCAGGCAAAGCCTTTCTTTGCAAAACACAGGGTTCTGCATGTTGTGGAAAGCTACAGAATAGATGTGGGAGTTTCCACAGGTAGGCTGTACAATTTCTAGGAACAGCCATTTAATGTATAATTATGGTTAATTCATGTTATTCTCCAAAGTCCTCTAATGCTTAATAATTCCTTTAAACATCTATAAAATATATGCTGCAGGAAATGTGCTCATCACACCCAGATTTGAGATGTTGCCTCTGTTTCTAATAGGTACCAGTTCTGTCATTAACACATGACCTCTCCACAAAGAGAGCTGTGCTGAGAGGACAAAGTGTCAATGAAATGACCCAACACCTTCCAGACACAGTGACTTCTTTTATTTCATAAGAGTAACCATTAGTGTTGTAGCAGTATTCTGCTAATGATAACCTCATTTGTTTTGCAAGGAAGCTAAAAACAAATTTCTGAGTAATTTTTAAAAATAAAAATTGTTCTTTCCCCCTTAAAAGAATAAAATAAGACGTCTTCCTGGGTTGGACACTGAATTCTAACACTGCTTAATTCCAGTCTTATTTTTATAAGACCAAGTCCAGTTGGAAAACTTCACTTCCTTATAAAGCCTAGTAATGTATCCACAATAAAGCAATAAAACTGTACTCTGATTCAAATCTCATTCAATGAACAAGAAATCCTAGCTTGAGGTCTTCCCTGGTGGCGCAGTGGTTAAGAATCTGCCTGCCAATGCAGGGGACATGGGTTCAAGCCCTGGTCCAGGAAGATCCCACATGCCGCGGAGCAACTAAGCTCATGCACCACAACTACTGAAGCCTGTGCATCTAGAGCCTGTGCTCCACAAAAGAGAAGCCACCGCCATGAGAAGCCCGCACACCACAACAAAGAGTAGCCCCCGCTCACCGCAGCTAGAGAAAGCTGGCGTGCAGCAACGAAGACCCAACACAGCCAAAAAAAATAAAGTAAATAAAATAAATAAAGTTATATTAAAAAAAAAAAGAAATCCTAGCTTGAGTAGGCCAGTGGGTTGTTTACAAAGGATACGGTTCAAGTTATTTCCAGCCACAGCCGTTACAGACGCCGTACTCACATCGCTCTGGAGGTCATAGGCCTGCCGAGCATGCATGACGTCACTCTGGTCAGGCAGGCAGGTCCACTGGTGCAGGTAGTTCTTGTAGTCCACGTCACTGACCAAGGTCTGGCACTTCTTGGCCTGCACCACCCCCAGCATGTCCACTGGGCTGCTGAAATTGGTCTTCCACTTCTCAAAGTCCTTCTTGTACTCCCGGTCACTCTGCATCTTGGCCACGTGCATGGACCACATCATCTTAGGGTCATCTTTCACGTCCCGGGCTCCAATGTGATGGCCAAGCTGCCTGCGGTAACCATCTTTGTATTTGTACTGAGATGAAAATGCACAAATTAGATTTTTATTATAAGCCCGTAGAGGTCACAAGCCTGTACAAAATCATCTTGC
Organism: Physeter macrocephalus; assembly: GCF_002837175.3. Classification (NCBI taxonomy): domain Eukaryota; kingdom Metazoa; phylum Chordata; class Mammalia; order Artiodactyla; family Physeteridae; genus Physeter; species Physeter macrocephalus. Next base: position 58,607,780 of record NC_041215.1, read on the forward strand.
TTATATCACTGTTGTACGCTGACTTTTGCTAATAAGCACTAACTCAAGGCAATATCCTACCCTTTCCCCTAGAAGCTTATAGAGGTAATAAAATAGATGGAATTCAAATAATTGTAGTGTATACCCCAAATCACCTCTGGCCTGGTAACAAGGAATAGTTCCGGGGGCAGCAAATGCACACAGTGGAGAGGCCATGTGGACCAAGGGACTTGGAGAAATGGGCTAGGCACTAAAAGTACATCAGAAAAGAGATGCACTTGGCAACAAGATGTGTTTAATAAGTAGTAAAATGAGTGTCTGGTTCCTTTGAGGATGAAGTCAATGTCAAGGACTACTTGCAGTAGCAACAGAAGAGAATTCCTGTTTCATAATGGATTCAGGCATTCAGTGGTGGTGGCAAATTTTGGCATCATTTTGGAAACTGGTTATGCTAGGGAAGCTGACCTAGCAGCCCAGTTGCTTAGAGCATGCTCCTAATAAAGTCATGGGTTCTCATCTCTCATGGACCAACAGTGTTGTTATTATTCCAGGTCCAAAGACGTTGTCCTGGAATCTGAGCCAATTATGCAAAATACATGCTTCTAGTCTCAAAAATAACTGAGAAAGTATAAACGAGTCAGCAGAGGCAATATAGTACAGTGGGAAGGAATGAGGTTGCCTGGAGTTTCAACTCCATCACCTACTAAGAGTTTGATTTTAGACAAGTTGCTTAAGCAACCCATAAAACAGGGATAATCACAATCTTACATCCTAGGGTAATTATGAAAAATAAGTGACATAATGCATATAACATTCTTAGCACAGATTTCTCAACACTTCTTGGTTATTATTATTTTGTTATATATTATTATTGGCATAACTCCATTTGTAGGAAAGGTCCAACATACATAAACTAAAGTGAGTCACTAATATGATCTTCCAAAATAAAGGGCAGCGTATTACCATATTCCCAAATAGGGGGTCTTGATTTTTAGAGCAGTGGTCTGTTCCTCAAGAATTCCCTGAGGTACCAGGAAAGGATGACGGTTTTATTCTGGGAGTTACAAGCCACAAGGCAGGAGCCAGTGTTAAGGGTGCAAGTTTGGGCTAGTCTGGCACTGATCAACTGCCTTCTTTTCATGATCTTACAAGGGTGAATTGTAATGGCAAGTGTCATATGCATTTTTTGAATATTGTATATTAAAATGCTATATAAAGCTAGGCCCTGATTCTCACTGGGAGAACTTAAGTTTATGAGTCACACTTTCTTTAAGCACTGTGACAATTTTTGTATAAGCATCTCCAAGCCTGCAGCTACACTCTAACAAATTCCACATGAATGGATCTTTCTCTATTCTTGGTGGATCAGCTTTCACTGAAGATACTGTGACTTAGTGGTTATAAAACGTTTTTGTAAATATCAAATTTTTCATTTCCATCAAAACTAGGTTTCTGAAAAACCCTACACAAATACATCAGGATATATTTCCAAAGGGCCAGGAAAGTTCTTTTAGAAGATTTAGTTCAGTGAAAGTGTCACTTCAGACTGACCACATACTAGGAGTAAAACTGACAACTCACATCACTGATGATGTCCCTGGAGGCCTTGGCTGCCACGATCGGGATGGCATCACTACGCAAGTCGTAGCCTTTCTTCTTTGCTTCTTCGTTGGCGAGTTTATACAGACTCTAAATTTGGGCAAAAAAAAAAAATCAGTTACATGTTGACATTCATATCCAAAAACGACAGAAGACTAAAATAATTCACCAACTTCTACACGGGTAGGTGCCTGTAATATTGTCACTATGTGTTTTTTTTTTTTTGCGGTATGCAGGCCTCTCACCGCTGTGGCCTCTCCCACTGCGGCTCCAGATGCTCAGGCCCAGCAGCCATGGCCCACGGGCCCATCCGCTCCGCGGCATGTGGGACCCTCCCGGACCGGGGCACGAACCCATCCACGTCCCCTGCATTGGCAGGAGGACTCCCAACCACTGTGCCACCAGGGAAGCCCAATAATGTCACTTTTGAGAGTTCTAAGCTTTCTGCGGTTTTGGCTGAAGTTGAGACTTAAACATGGTACCTATATGGAATATGGCACCTTTGTTTTTTTGTTTTAAAATTTATGTTACATTAACCATATACAGATATTATTCATGGTTTTAAATCTTTTAGTTATAAGGATGAATCAGTTTTGGAAAGAACTGGAAAAATTAAGCTGAAACTCATGGGCCTACGGTGGCTAAATGTGGACAGGAGGGAAACTCATTTGATCCACATTTATTCGCACCGACTCTGTGCCATGACTGTGCTTGGTACTTGGGAAACAAAGATGAATATGAGGCCTCTCCCATCTTCAAGGTTTCTGGGAGAAATGATGGAAAGACTGATAACCTGCGGAACAAGCTGCCAAAAAGTCAGACCATGAAAGGTGCTTTAACCATATTATTAAGAACGAGCTCCACGGGACTTCCCTGGTGATGCAGTGGACAAGACTCCACGGTCCCAATGCAGGGGGCCTGGGTTTGATCCCTGGTCAGGGAACTAGATCCCACATGCATGGCACAACTAAGAGTTTGTATGCCACAGCTGGGGAGCCTGACTGCCGCAACTAAGGAGCCCACGAGCCGTGGCTGGGGAGCCCACCTGTCACAACTAAGACCCCACGCAACCAAATACATACATAAATAAGTAAATATATTTTTTTAAAAGATTGAATGTTAAAAAAAAAAAAAGAACGAGCTCTAGGAAGGAGCAATTTATTCTGAATTGAAAATCAGGAAGTTTCCTCAGAGGGCATGACCTTGGCATTGGACCCTGAGTGATAAATATGGTTTCAATAGACTGAGACGGTGGTCAAGGGCAGAGGAACTTCCATGAATCAAAGTACAGGGGAGTGAAAGTGCAGGGGCGTCAAGCGGGGGGTGGGGGTGGGGGTGGGGCAGTGCCAGAGGAAGTGGCAGGACAGGACTGAAAAGAATCAGGAGTCGGGCTATGAAGGCCTGGTGCTAAGATAACTTTGTCCTTAATTCTATAGGACAAAGGAAACCAACAACAATCTTTGAGGAAGAGTGACATCATCAAATTTGCATTGTATCTTCCTATTCTAAATGAGAAAGAAACACAATAGAACTGAACTAAGCAGATAGAGAAAAGTCAGAGAAAGCAGACCAGGCGGGTTAGGCAATCGGTTCAGGCATTCTTCCTGGGCCTCTTCAAACCAAGGGCAACATACAACATCTCTGAGCTTTTACAGCAAAGACAGAGTTGACAGTTCCAGAAATGCTGAGTGGCTAGTTACAGGGACCCTTTGTCTCTTAAAATATCTGCTCATACAGCACACGCTATGGGACCTATAGTGCAGGTTTAGCTGAAAATTCTCTTATTTTTGATTTGAGAGTGGGATTTGACAATTTTAGTTTGGGGTGACAATTAAGAGCTAGCTATATAAGCATTAAAATTATAGTTTGCACCCCTGAAAAATAAAATGACTTAAGGTGGTGGCTAATCAATTTAAATTCTCTCAGTTATATTCTGCAGAAGAGTAAAACGCTATTGATTTTTTTTAAAAATAAATTTATTTATTTATTTATTGTCTGTGTTGGGTCTTCGTTTCTGTGCAAGGGCTTTCTCCAGTTGCGGCGAGCGGGGGCCACTCTTCATCGCGGTGCGCGGGCCTCTCACTGTCGCGGCCTCTCCTGTTGCGGAGCACAGGCTCCAGATGCGCAGGCTCAGTAGTTGTGGCTCACGGGCTTAGTTGCTCCGCGGCATGTGGGATCTTCCCAGACCAGGGCTCGAACCCGTGTCCCCTGCATTGGCAGGCAGATTCTTAACCACTTTGCCACCAGGGAAGCCCCACGCTATTGATTTATGCTGTCAAAGAAACAATATTTTCCTTGCTGGTAGCACAAAGCTGGGAGAAATAACTAATACATCATCTGACAGAATCTTAGATTCACAAAAATCTCCACAGGCTTAAACCAATAGGCTCATTCTAAGAAAAAAATGCAGAGAGATAAATGTCAATCGTTGACCTGAGATTGAAGTTGCCAAATGTATAAATACAAGATAGAGGAAACCTAGTTTAAGCCCATGTAAGTTGTCTTAGGGTTCTGGTTGACCCCAAGTCCCACGCACACCAGCAGTGACACAGCCCCAAGGAGCCCCAAGGCACAGAGTGCAGAAATGAAGGGTAAATGTCCAGAAGAGGAAATGCAATGTCGACTGTACTCTACACTAGTCATTCCTCACTCGCAGGATTTTGTTTGGTTCTGAGAGTCGCATTCTAGCAGGGATGTCATGTGAGGAATGCCCAGGAGCTTGGGATGTTTGGATTATAAAAAGAACCTGGGGTGAAGTGGCAGCGGAGGCACATAGTGCCTATGGAGTTGGCACAGTTTGGTTCTGCATGGTCTTAGAGGATTATGTGGGTCTACAGAGAGAAACCATTGACCCAATACATGAGAAGCATCTTCTAAAGGAACTTTCCGGGCTTCCCTGGTGGCGCAGTGGTTGCGCGTCCGCCTGCTGATTGAGGGGAACCGGGTTCGCGCCCCGGTCTGGGAGGATCCCACATGCCGCGGAGCGGCTGGGCCCGTGAGCCATGGCCGCTGGGCCTGTGCGTCCGGAGCCTGTGCTCCGGAGAGGCCGCAGCCGGGGGGAGGCCCGCATACCACAAAAAAAATAAAAAAAAAAAAGGGACTTTCCAGAACAAACAGGTTGATTTATGAGAGAAGCACCTCGTCACTGACAATACTTAAGCAAAGGCAGGATAACAACTTATTGGGTGCGGACTCCTGCACTAGAGGAGACTGACCTCTCAGCCTAAACATCTGTGCTTCTGATATGGGGGCACACGGCTCTATGCTCACAGAAAGTGAACAGGAAATGGGCTTGCTAATATATTTATATATTGACAGATCCCCTCTGTCTGTCTCTCAATGTTATTTGATTGTACTGTGATTTTAATCCTTGACTTAAATCTTGTACATTAAAAATCTTAAATTTTGACCCTAAAGTACAATTTAGGAAAAATAAGTCATATGTGGAAAACACACTTAGCACAGCTATGTAGCATAAAGAGGAGATAAACGTATTTTGGTCTATTGCTAATTTCTTAAATTAATAAAAGAGGAAGGTCTAATTAATCTTCTGGTTACTGCTTAAATCATTCATTCTTATAATTTGCACCTCCGAAATGATAATATGTGTTACCTGAAGACTGATGTTCAGGTAAGCGAGAAATGAAAGAGTTGGTATTCACACCGAGCAAGAAAAGACATTCTTTACAAAGTTGTCATTTAGTATTACATCACCATGGAATGGATTAACTGAAATATGAAACACCATGCAAATGTCATAGAATTAGCATCTGCTCCCACCTCACTGTAGTTGATTTGGTTCCTTCTTGCCAGCGTAATCTCTGGTGTGTCTGGTGTGATGTGGATCTGGGTCTTGTCTTTGTCCCAGGCTTCCGTGTATAAATGCTAGCAAGGAAAATATAAAATGTCATCAGGAAAAAACTTCAGTGTATTGTTAATCGAAACTTCAAGGCCACAAGAACTTTATAAAGAGAAGTAACAAAAGGTTACGTATTTTATACACATTATGTATTTTACACATATCTTCAAGTAAAGTAACCAGTTCATAGTAGAACAGATATGTATGAGTGCCTTCTGATACTCTGAATTGTATGTTAACAAAAGGAAATTTAGAATATCTTTTACGCAGAGATGATTTTCCATAAAAAGTACCATTTTATCAAAACCATGAAATAATTACTGAAGTAAATGTTAAAATATAAATGACATAGACATTAGGTAGACAGATATGGATAGATATAGATAGATAGACAGATATCTTTTGTTGCTCACTGCTCTGTTTCTTTCTTCTCCTGATCATGCTCCTTTTCCTTTGGTTTAGCGTTAGGAGTCCTACCTTGGTTCTCTGAACTCTGAAGCCTCACCTTGTTCATAGTGATGGCGTTGCTCTTGGCCAACACTTGTTCCAGAGAATCAGTCACACTGGTAAACCTGAATTTGTCTGGAGGCTGGCGATAGATTTTATCACTCAAAATTTCAGTTGCCCTTTTGCATTTTTCCACATCCAAAGAGCCAATGGGAACCCAGCCGATGCCTCTCAGCCACTGGAGATCTGACTTGTACATATTCTGTTGATACAAATAGCCAATAAATGTTTATCTCTGGTTTGGGAAAACATTTTCATCAAAAGGATATGAAATAAAGTAAGAACACTCTTGAAAACATAGTTTGGTGGACAGGCAGGGTATCAGACAATATTCCTTTTCGGTCTGGAGGGTTTGACATTTAACACTCACAGGAAAAGAAGAAATGTTATGCCCCACTTGCAGGGGCTGGTGAGTTTGGTGCCACTTATCCAAGGGGTGTTAATTCACTGATTTCCCACCTTTGCAGGTCATTACGATCCTCAGTACTCACGTCGCTCTGGAGGTCATAGGCCTGCCGAGCGTGCATGACGTCACTCTGGTCAGGCAGGCAGGTCCACTGGTGCAGGTAGTTCTTGTAGTCCACGTCACTGACCAAGGTCTGGCACTTCTTGGCCTGCACCACCCCCAGCATGTCCACTGGGCTGCTGAAATTGGTCTTCCACTTCTCAAAGTCCTTCTTGTACTCCCGATCACTCTGGATCTTGGCCACATGCATGGACCACATCATCTTGGGGTCGTCATGTACCGCTCGGGCACCAATGTGATGGCCAAGCTGCTTACGATAATCTTCTTTGTATTTGAACTAGAAGAAGAAAAATACTGATAGTCACCTAGTATAACTTTTAGTATAAAATGATTAGTAGGCTCAGATTTTCCTATTCATTAACAACATGTTTCCCCCCGAATATATAAATAATATGTGTGACTGCATCTTGTAAACCATTTAGAAAATAAAGCTTGTATATGTATACAAAAAAGAAAATAGGCCCCTGCGCCCGGCCACACCCCGCGTCGCCCTGCGCTCAGCCAGCGTGTGCCCTCGTGTGTTCAGCCTCCGCAGGGCCCTGGGTGCTGCTCCAGAGGGGGGTTGCAGCCAGCATGTCACCACTGGGTGGCCTCGTGCGTGCACCCTCAGACCCCGTAGAACTTGGGTTAAAGATGAAGGAATTAAGACACAGAAAAGTGAATTCATATATTTGGAAGCTCTCTGTTTGAAGATTACACAAGCTTTGTTGTCACCAGAATTCAAAGAAACTTATTTTAAAAATAAATGAGGGGAGACCTCCACGATGGCAGAAGAGTAAGACGTGGAGATTACCTTCCTCCCCACAAATACATCAGAAATGCATTTACATGTGCAAGAAATCCTACAGAACACCTTCTGAATCCTGGCAGAAGACCTCAGACTTCCCCAAAGGCAAGAATCTCCCCATGTAGTTGGGTAGGGCAAAAGAAAAAAGAAAAAACAGAGACAAAGAATAGGGACGGGACCTGCACCTCTGGGAGGGAGGTGTGAAGGAGGAAAAATTTCCACAAACCAGAAAGCTCCTTCACTGGTGGAGACGGGGGGTGGTGGGGGGAAGCTCTGGAGCCATGGAGGAGAGCACAGCAACAGGGGTGCAGAGGGCAAAGTGGAGAGATACCCGTAGAGAGGATCGGTGCTGACCAGCACTCACCAGCCTGAGAGGCTTGTCTCTCATCCGCTGGGACGGGTGGGGGCTGGGAGCTGAGGCTCAGGCTTCGGAGGTCAGATCTCAGGGAGAGGACTGGGATTGGCTGCCTGAACACAGCCTGAAGGGGGCTAGTGCGCTACAGCTAGCTGGGAGGGAGTCCTGGAAAAAATCTGGACCTGCCTAAGAGGCAAGAGACCCTTGTTTCGGGGTGCGCGAGGTGAGGGGATTCAGAGCACCGCCTAAATGAGCTCCAAAGACTGGCACGAGCCGTGGCTATCAGCGCGGACACCAGAGATGGGCATGAAATGCTAAGGATGATGCTGCAGCCACCAAGAACCCTGTGTGTAAGCACATGTCACTATCCATACCTCCCCTCCCGGGAGCCTTTGCAGCCCGCCACTGCCAGGGTCCCATGATCCAGGGACAACTTCCCCGGGAGAACACACGGCATGCCTCAGACTGTTGCCACATCACACTGCCCTCTGCCGCCGCAGGCTCGCCCTGCAATCCATACCCCTCCCTCTCCCCAGCCTGAGTGAGCCAGAGCCCCCTGATCAGCTGCTACTTTAACCCCATCCTGTCTGAGCAAAGAACAGATGTCCTCAGGCAACCTACACACAGAGGCAGGGCCAAATCCAAAGGTGAACCCCAGGAGCTGTGCTAACAAAGAAGAGAAAGGGAAATCTTTCCCAGCAAGCTCAGGAGCAGTGGATTTAGCCTCCACAATTAACTTGATGTAACCTGCATCTATGGAATACCTGAATAGACAAAGAATCACCCCAAAATTGAGGCGGTGGACTTTGGGAGCAATGATATATAAATATTTTTCCTTTTTCTCTTTTTGTAAGTGTGTATGTGTACGCTTCTTTGTGTGATTTTGTCTGTATAGTGTTGCTTTTACCATTTGTCCTAGGGTTCTGTCTATCCGTTTTTTTTTTGTTTTTAGTGCTTGTTATAATTGGTGGATTTGTTTTGGTTGCTCTCTTTTTTTTTATTACTTTTGAATTTTTAATAATTTTTTTTTATCTTTTATTTTAATAACTTTCTTCTCCTTTCTTTCTTTACTTGTCCCTTTTCTACTGAGCCGTGTGGCTGAGAGGGCCTTGGTGCTCTGGCCAGGTGTCAGGCCTGTTCCTCTGAGGTGGAGAGGCGAATTCAGGACATTGGTCCACCAGAGACCTCCTGACTCCACGTAATATCAAGCGGCAAAAGCTCTCCCAGAGATCTCCATGTCAACACTAAGACCCAGCTCCACGCAACGACCAGCAAGCTACAATGCTGGACACCCTATGCCAAACAACTAGCAAGACAGGAACACAACCCCACCCATTGGCAGAGAGGCTGTCTAAAATGATAATAAGGTCACAGACACCCCAAAACATACCACCAGACACAGCCCTGCCCATGAGAAAGACAAGATCCAGCCTCATCCACCAGAACACAGGCACTAGTCCCCTCCCCCAGGAAGCCTACACAACCCACTGAACCAACCTTAGCCACTGGGGGCAGACACCAAAAACAACAGGAACTACAAACCTGCCGCCTGCGAAAAGGAGACCCCAAACACAGTAAGTTAAGCAAAATGAGAAGACAGAGAAACACACAGAAGATAAAGAAGCAAGGCAAAAACCCAGCAGACCAAACAAATGAAGTGGAAATAGGCAGTCTACCTGAAAAAGACTGCAGAGTAATGAGAGGAAAGATGATCCAAAATCTTGGAAATAGAATGGAGAAAATACAACAAATTTTTAACAAGGACCTAGAAGAACTAAGGAGCAAACAAACAATGATGAATAACAAAATAAATGAAATTAAAATTCTCTAGAACGAATCCATAGCAGAATAACTGAGGCAGAAGAACGGATAAGTGACCTGGAAGATAAAAGAGTGGAAATAACTACTGCAGAGCACAATAAAGAAAAAAGAATGAAAAGAATTGAGGACAGTCTCAGAGACCTCTGGGACAACATTAAATGCACCAACATTTGAATTATAGGGTCGCAGAAGAAAGAGACTGAGAAAATATTTGAAGAGACTATAGTTGAAAAATTCCCTAATATGGGAAAGAAAATAGTTAATCAAGCCCAGGAAGTGCACAGAGTCCCATACACGATAAATCCAAGGAGAAACATGCCAAGACACATATTAATCAAACTATCAAAAATTAAATACAAATAAAAAATACTAAAAGCAGGAATGGAAAAGCAAGAAATAACATACACGGGAATCCCTATAAAGTTAACAGCTGATCTTTCAGCAGAAACTCTGCAAGCCAGAAGGGAGTGGCAGGACATATTTAAAGTGATGAAAGGGAAAAAAGTACAACCAAGATTACTCTACCCAGCAAGGATCTCATTCAGATTTGACAGAGAAATTAAAACCTTAACAGACAAGCAAAAGCTAAGAGAATTCAGCACCACCAAACCAGCTTTACAACAAATGCTAAAGGAACTTCTCTAGGCAGGAAACACAAGAGAAGGAAAAGACCTACAATAACAAACCCAAAATAACTAAGAAAATGGTAATAGGAACATATATATTGATAATTACCTTAGATGTAAATGGATTAAATGCTCCAACCAAAAGACATAGACTGGCTGAATGGATACAAAAACAAGACCCGTATATAGGCTGTCTACAAGAGACCCACTTCAGACCTAAGGACACATACAGACTGAAAGTGAACGGATGGAAAAAGATGTTCCATGCAAATGGAAATCTAAAGAAAGCTGGAGTAGTAATTCTCATATCAGACAAAATAGATTTTTAAATGAAGACTATTACAAGAGACAAAGAAGGACACTACATAATGATCAAGGGATCGATCCAAGAAGAAGATATAACAATTGTAAATATTTATGCACACAATACAGGAGCACCTCAACACATAAGGCAAATGCTAACAGCCATAAAAGGGGAAATTGACAGTAACACAATCACAGTAGGGGACTTTAACATCCCACTTTCACCAATGAACAAATCATCCAAAATGAAAATAAATAAGGAAACACAAGCTTTAAATGATACATTAAACAAGGTGGACTTAATTGATATTTATAGGACATTCCATCCAAAAACAACAGAATACACATTTTTCTCAAGTGCTCATGGAACATTCTCCAGGATAGATCATATCTTGGGTCATAAATCAAGCCATGGTAAATTTAAGAAAATTGAAATCGTATCAAGTATCTCTTCCAACCACAATGCTATGAGACTAGATATCAATTACAGGAAAAATTCTGTTAAAAAATACAAACACATGGAAGCTAAACAATACAGTTCTTAATAACTAAGAGATCACTGAAGAAATCAGAGATGATATCAAAAAATACCTGGAAATAAATGACCATGAAAATAAGATGACCCAAAACCTATGGGATGCAGCAAAAGCAGTTCTAAGAGGCAAGTTTATAGCAATACAATCCTACCTCAAGAAACAAGAAACATCTCAAATAACCTAACCTTACACCTAAAGCAATTAGAGAAAGAAGAACAAAAAAACCCCAAAGTTAGCAGAAGGAAAGAAATCATAAAGATCAGATCACAATTAACGGAAAAAGAAATGAAAGAAATGAGCAAAGATCAACAAAACTGAAAGCTGGTTCTTTGAAAAGATAAACAAAACTGACAAACCATTAGCCAGACTCGACTCATCAAGAAAAAAGGGAGAAGACTCAAATCAATAGAATTAGAAATGAAAAAGGAGAAGTAACAACTGACACTGCAGAAATACCAAGGATCATGAGCGACTACTACAAGCAACTCTACGCCAATAATCTGTTAAAAAATACAAACACATGGAAGCTAAACAATACAGTTCTTAATAACTAAGAGATCACTGAAGAAATCAGAGATGATATCAAAAAATACCTGGAAATAAATGACCATGAAAATAAGATGACCCAAAACCTATGGGATGCAGCAAAAGCAGTTCTAAGAGGCAAGTTTATAGCAATACAATCCTACCTCAAGAAACAAGAAACATCTCAAATAACCTAACCTTACACCTACAAAGGACACCGCAGAAATACAAAGCATCCTAAGAGACTATTACAAGCAACTCTATGCCAATAAAATGGACAACCTGGAAGAAATGGACAAATTCTTAGAAAAGCACAAACTTCTGAGACTGAACCTACAAAATAAAGAAAATATAAACAGACCAATCACAAGCACTGAAATTGAGACTGTGATTAAAAATCTTCCAACAGAGATAGTTGGAAGATGGCGGAAGAGTGAGATGCGGAGATCACCTTCCTCCAAACAGATGCATCAGAAATACATCTACACGTGGAACTGTTCCTATAGAACACCCACTGAACGCTGGCAGAAGACCTCAGACCTTCCAAAAGGCAAGAAACTCCCCACGTACCTGGGTAGGGCAAAAGAAAAAAGAATAAACAGAGACAAAACAATAGGGACGGGACCTGCACCAGTGGGAGGGAGCTGTGAAGGAGGAAAGGTTTCCACACACTAGACGTCCCGTCACGGGCGGAGACTGCGGGTGGCAGAAGGGAAGCTTCGGAGCCACAGAGGAGAGCACAGAAACAGGGTGCGCAGGGCAAATCGGAGAGATTCCCACAGAGGATCGGTGCCGAGCAGCACTCACCAGCCCGAGAGGCTTGTCTGCTCACCCGCCGGGAGGGGCGGTGGCTAGAAGCTGAGGCTCGGGCTTTGGTCAGATCGCAGGGAGAGGTCTGGCGGCGCAAACACAGCCTGAAGGGGTTAGTGCACCACAGCTAGCCGGGAGGGTGTCCGGGAGAAATCTGGAGCTGCCGAAGAGGCAAGAGACTTTTTCTTCCCTCTTTGCTTCCTGGCGCATGAGGAGAGGGGATTAAGTGTGCTGCTTAAAGGAGCTCCAGAGACGGGCGCGAGCCGCGGCTATCAGCGCAGACACCAGAGACGGGCATAAGACTCTAAGGCTGCTGCTGCCGCCACCAAGAAGCCTGTGTGCGAGCACAGGTCACTCTACACACCTCGGCTCCCAGGAGCCAGTGCAGCCCGCAACTGCCAGGGTCCCGGGATCCAGGGACAACTTCCCTGGGAGAACGCACGGCGCGCCTCAGGCTGGTGCAACGTCATGCTGGCCTCTGCCGCCGCAGGCTCGCCCCGCGTCCGTACCCCTCCCTCCCCCGAGCCTGAGTGAGCTAGAGCCCCCGAATCAGCTGCTCCTTTAACTCCGGCCGGTCTGAGCGAAGAGCAGACGTCCTCGGGCGACCTACGCGCAGAGGTGGGGCCAAGTCCAAAGCTGAACCCCAGGAGCTGTGCGAACAAAGAGGAGAGGGGGAGGTCTCTCCCAGCAGCCTCAGAAGCAGCGGATTAAAGCTCCACAATCAACTTGAAGTGCCCTGCATCTGTGGAAAACCTGAATAGGCAGTGAATCATCCCAAGTTGAGGAGGTGGATTTTGGGAGCAAGATATATTATTTTTCCCCCCTTTTCTCTTTTTGTGAGTGTGTATGTGTGTGCTTCTGTGTGAGATTTTGTCTGTATAGCTTTGCTTTCACCTTTTGTCCTAGGATTCTGACCGTCCCTTTTTTTTTTAACTTTAAAAAATTTTTCTTCTTAATAATTTTTTTACTTTTATAACTTTATTTTAACCTACTTTATTTTATCTTCTTTCTTTCTTTCTTCCTTCCTTTACCGTCCCTTTTTTTTTTAACTTTAAAAAATTTTTCTTCTTAATAATTTTTTTACTTTTATAACTTTATTTTATCCTACTTTATTTTATCTTTTCTTTCTTTCTTCCTTCCTTTCTTCCTACCTTCCTTCCTTCCTTTCTTCCTTCCTTTCTTTCCTTTCTATTTTTCCTCTCTTTTATTCTGAGCCGTGTGGAAAAAAGGCTCTTGCTTCTCCAGCCAGGCATCAGGGCTGTGTCTCTGAGGTGGGAGAACCAACTTCAGGACACTGGTCCACAAGAGACCTCCCAGCTCCACGTAATGTCAAACAGCAAAAATCTCCCAGGTATCTCCATCTCAACACCAACACCCAGCTTCACTCAACAACCAGCAAGCTACAGTGCTGGACACCCTATGGCCAACAACTAGCAAGACAGGACCACAGCCCCATCCATTAGCAGAGAGGCTGCCTAAAATCATAATAAGGCTACAGACACCCCAAAACACACCACCAGATGCGGACCTGCCCACCAGAAAGACAAGATCCAGCCTCATCCACCGGAACACAGGCACAAGTCCCCTCAATCAGGAAACCTACACAACCCACTGAACCAACCTTAGCCACTGGGGACACACACCAAAAACAATGGGAACTACGAACATGAAGCCTGCAAAAAGAAGACCCCAACCACAGTAAGATAAGCAAAATGAAAAGACAGAAAAACACACAGCAGATGAAGGAGCAAGGTAAAAACCCACCAGACCTAACAAATGAAGAGGAAATAGGCAGTATACCTGAAAAAGAATTCAGAATAATGATAGTAAAGATGATCCAAAATCTTGGAAATAGAATAGACAAAATGCAAGAAAC
>NC_041215.1:58621923-58625690 GCF_002837175.3 Physeter macrocephalus
ACGGATAAGTGACCTGGAAGATACAATAGTGGAAATAACTACTGCAGAGCAGAATAAAGAAAAAAGAATGAAAAGAACTGAGGACAGTCTCAGAGACCTCTGGGACAACATTAAATGCACCAACATTCGAATTATAGGGGTCCCAGAAGAAGAAGAGAAAAAGAAAGGGACTGAGAAAATATTTGAAGAGATTATAGTTGAAAACTTCCCTAATATAGGAAAGGAAATAGTCAATCAAGTCCAGGAAGCACAGAGAGTCCCATACAGGATAAACCCAAGGATAAACACGCCAAGACACATAATAATCAAACTGTCAAAAATTAAATACAAAGAAAACATATTAAAAGCAGCAAGGGAAAAACAACAAATAACACACAAAGGAATCCCCATAAGGTTAACATCTGATCTTTCAGCAGAAATGCTACAGGCCAGAAGGGAGTTGCAGGACATATTTAAAGTGATGAAGGAAAAAAACCTACAACCAAGATTACTCTACCCGGCAAGGATCTCATTCAGATTTGATGGAGAAATTAAAACCTTTACAGACAAGCAAAAGCTGAGAGAGTTCAGCACCACCAAACCAGCTTTACAACAAATGCTAAAGGAACTTCTCTAGGCAAGAAACACAAGAGAAGGAAAAGACCTACAAGAACAACCCGAAACAATTCAGTAAATGGTAATAGGACCATACATATCGATAATTACCTTAAATGTAAATGGATTAAATGCTCCCACCAAAAGACACAGACTGGCTGAATGGATACAAAAACAAGACCCATATATATGCTGTCTACAAGAGACCCACTTCAGACCTAGGGACACATACAGACTGAAAGTGAGGGGATGGAAAAAGATATTCCATGCAAATGGAAATCAGAAGAAAGCTGGGGTAGCAATTCTCATATCAGACAAAATAGACTTTAAAATAAAGACTATTACAAGAGACAAAGAAGGACACTATATAATGATCAAGGGATCGATCCATGAAGAAGATATAACAATTGTAAATATTTATGCACCCAACATAGGAGCACCTCAACATATAAGGCAAATACTAACAGCCATAAACGGGGAAATCGACAGTAACACAATCATAGTACAGGACTTTAACACCCCCCTTTCACCAATGGAAAGAACATCCAAAATGAAAATAAATAAGGAAACACAAGTTTTAAATGATACATTAAAGAAGATGGACTTAATTGATATTTATAGGACATTCCATCCAAAAACAACAGAATACACATTTTTCTCAAGTGCTCATGGAACATTCTCCAGGAGAGATCATATATTGGGTCACAAATCTAGCCTTGGCAAATTTAAGAAAATTGAAATCATATCAAGTATCTTTTCTGACCACAACGCTATGAGACTAGATATCAATTACAGGAAAAGATCTGTAAAAAATACAAACACATGGAGGCTAAACAATACACTACTTAATAACGAAGTGATCACTGAAGAAATCAAAGAGGAAATCAAAAAATACTTAGAAACAAATGACAATGGAGACACGACGACCCAAAACCTATGGGATGCAGCAAAAGCAGTTCTAAGAGGGAAGTTTATAGCAATACAATCCTACCTTAAGAAACAGGAAACATCTCGTATAAACAACCTAACTTTGCACCTAAAGCAATTAGAGAAAGAAGAACAAAAGAACCCCAAATTTAGCAGAAGGAAAGAAATCATAAAGATCAGATCAGAAATAAATGAAAAAGAAATGAAGGAAACAATAGCAAAGATCAATAAAACTAAAAGCTGGTTCTTTGAGAAGATAAATAAAATTGATAAACCATTAGCCAGACTCATCAAGAATAAAAGGGAGAAGACTCAAATCAATAGAATTAGAAATGAAAAAGGAGATGTAACAACTGACACTGCAGAAATACAAAAGATTATTAGAGATTACTACAAGCAACTGTATGCCAATAAAATGGACAACCTGGAAGAAATGGACAAATTCTTAGAAATGCACAAGCTGCCGAGACTGAACCAGGAAGAAATAGAAAATATGAACAGACCAATCACAAGCACTGAAATTGAAACTGTGATTAAAAATCTTCCAACACACAAAAGCCCAGGACCAGATGGCTTCACAGGCGAATTCTATCAAACATTTAGAGAAGAGTTAACATCTATCCTTCTCAAACTCTTCCAAAAGATAGCAGAGGGAGGAACACTCCCAAACTCATTCTATGAGGCCACCATCACCCTGATACCAAAACCAGACAAAGACGTCACAAAGAAAGAAAACTACAGGCCAATATCACTGATGAACATAGATGCAAAAATCCTCAACAAAATACTAGCAAACAGAATCCAACAGCACATTAAAAGGATCATACACCATGATCAAGTGGGGTTTATTCCAGGAATGCAAGGATTCTTCAATATATGCAAATCAATCAACGTGATACACCATATCAACAAACTGAAGGAGAAAAACCATATGATCATCTCAATAGATGCAGAGAAAGCTTTTGACAAAATTGAACACCCATTTATGATAAAAACCCTGCAGAAAGTAGGCATAGAGGGAACTTTCCTCAACATAATAAAGGCCATATATGACAAACCCACAGCCAGCATTGTTCTCAATGGTGAAAAACTGAAACCATTTCCACTAAGATCAGGAACAAGACAAGGTTGCCCACTCTCACCACTCTTATTCAACATAGTTTTGGAAGTTCTAGCCACAGCAATCAGAGAAGAAAAAGAAATAAAAGGAATCCAAATAGGAAAAGAAGAAGTAAAGCTGTCACTGTTTGCAGATGACATGATACTATACACAGAGAATCCTAAAGATGCTACCAGAAAACTACTAGACCTAATCAATAAATTTGGTAAAGTAGCAGGATACAAAATTAACGCACAGAAATCTCTGGCAACCTTATACACTAATGATGAAAAATCTGAGCGTGAAATTAAGAAAACACTCCCATTTACCATTGCAACAAAAAGAATAAAATATCTAGGAATAAACCTACCTAAGGAGACAAAAGACCTGTATGCAGAAAACTATAAGACACTGATGAAAGAAATTAAAGATGATACAAATAGGTGGAGAAATATACCATGTTCTTGGATTGGAAGAATCAACATTGTGAAAATGACTCTACTACCCAAAGCAATCTACAGATTCAATGCAATCCCTATCAAACTACCACTGGCATTTTTTACAGAAATAGAACAAAAAATTTCACAATTTGTATGGAAACACAAAAGACCCCGAATAGCCAAAGCAATCTTGAGAACGAAAAATGGAGCTGGAGGAATCAGGCTCCCTGACTTCAGACTATACTACAAGGCTACAGTAATCAAGACAGTATGGTACTGGCACAAAAACAGAAATATAGATCAATGGAACAGGATAGAAAGCCCAGAGATAAACCCACACACATATGGTCACCTTATCTTTGATAAAGGAGGGAAGGATATACAGTGGAGAAAAGACAGCCTCTTCAATAAGTGGTGCTGGGAAAAATAGACATTTCTCCAAAGAAGACATACAGATTGCCAACAAACACATGAAACGATGCTCAACTTCACTAATCATTAGAGAAATGTAAATCAAAACTACAATAAGATATACTCTCACACCAGTCAGAATGGCCATCATCAAAAAATCTAGAAACAATAAATACTGGAGAGGGTGTGGAGAAAAGGGAACACTCTTGCACTGTTGGTGGGAATGTAAATTGATACAGCCACTTTGGAGAACAGTATGGAGGTTCCTTAAAAAACTACAAATAGAACTACCATAC
>NC_041215.1:58626586-58628154 GCF_002837175.3 Physeter macrocephalus
AATTCTATCAAACATGTAGAGAAGAGCTAACACCTATCCTTCTCAAACTCTTCCAAAATATAGCAGAGGGAGGAACACTCCCAAACTCATTCTACGAGGCCACCAACACCCTGATATCAAAACCAGAAAAAGATGTCACAAAAAAAGAATACTACAGGCCAATATCACTGATGAACATAGATGAAGAAATCCTCAACAAAATACTGGCAAAGAGAATCCAACAGAACATTAAAAGTCTCATACACCACGATCAATTGGGGTTTATCCCAGGAAAGCAAGGATTCTTCAATATATGCAAATCAATGTGATACACCATATTAACAAACTGAAGAATAAAAACCATATGATCATCTCAATAGATGCAGAAAAAGCTTTTGACAAAATCCAACACCAATTTATGATAAAAACCCTCCAGAAAGTTGGCAAACAGGGAACTTACCTCAACATAATAAAGGGCATATATGACAAACCCACTGCCAACATCGTTCTCAATGGTGAAAAACTGAAACCATTTCCACTAAGATCAGGAAGAAGACAAGGTTGCCCACTCTCACCACTATTATTCCACATAGTTTTGGAAGTTTTAGCAATAGCAATCAGAGAAGAAAAGGAAATAAAAGGAATGCAAATCGGAAAAGAAGAAGTAAAGCTTTCACTGTTTGCAGATGACTTGATACCATACATAGAGAATCTTAAAGATGCTACCAGAAAACTACTAGAGCTAATCAATGAATTTGGTAAAGTAGCAGGATACAAAATTAACGCACAGAAATCTCTTGCATTCCTATACATTAATGATGAAAAACCTGAAAGAGAAATTAAGGAAACACTCCCATTTACCATTGCAACAAAAAGAATAAAATACCTAGGGATAAACCTACCTAAGGAAACAAAAGACCTGTATGCAGAAAACTATAAGACACTGATGAAAGAAATTAAAGATGATACAAATAGATGGAGAGATATACTATGTTCCTGGATTGGAAGAATCAACATTATGAAAATGATTATACTACCCAAAGCAATCTACAGATTCAATGCAATCCCTATCAAACTACCAATGGCATTTTTCACAGAACTGGAACAAAACATTTCACAATTTTATGGAAACACGAAAGACCTAGAATAGCCAAAGCAATCTTGAGAAAGAAAAACGGTGCTGGAGGCATCAGGCTCCTGGACTTCAGAGTATACTACAAAGCTACAGTAATTAAGACAGTATGGTACTGGGAGAAAAACAAAAATATAGATCATTGGACCAGGATAGAAAGCCCAGAAATAAACCCACGCACATATGGTCACCTTATTTTTGATAAAGGAGGCAAGAATATACAATGCAGAAAAAGACAGCCTCTTCAATAAGTGGTGCTGGGAAAACTGGGAAGCTACATTGAAAAGAATGAAATTAGAACACTCCCTAACACCATACACCAAAATAAATTCAAAATGGATTAAAGACCTAAATGTAAGGCCAAACACTATAAAACTCTTAGAGGAAAACATAGGCAGAACACTCTATGACATAAATCACAGCAAGATCCTTTTTGACCCACCTCGTAGAGAAATGG
>NC_041215.1:58628945-58640923 GCF_002837175.3 Physeter macrocephalus
AATATTACTCAGCCATATAAAGAAATGAAATTGAGTTATTTGTAGTGAGGTGGATGGACCTCGAGTATGTCATACAGAGTGAAGAGAGTCAGAAAGAGAAAAACAAATACCATACGCTAACACATATATATGGAATCTAAAAAAAAAACAAAGTGGTTATGAAGAACCTAGGGGCAGGACAGGAATAAAGATGCAGACGTAGAAAATGGACTTGAGGACACGGGGAGGGGAAGGGTAAGCTGGGACAAAGTGAGAGAGTAGCACTGACATATTTACACTACCAAATGTAAAACAGATAGCTAGTGGGAAGCAGCCACATAGCACAGGGAGATCAGCTCGACGCTTTGTGACCACCTAGAGGGGTGGGATAGGGAGGGTGGAAGGGAGACGCAAGAGGGAGGGGATATGGTGATATATGTATATGTATAGCTGATTCACGTTATTATAAAGCAGAAAGTAAAACACGATTGTAAAGCAATTATACTCCAATAAAGATGTTAAAAAATTAAATAAATAAAAAGCAAAAAAAAAGGAAATAAAAACTTAGACATTATTCTGCCATTCAGAGATAACTGCTGATGAAAACGGCTTTTTGTGTGTGTGTGTGAGAAACAGAAAGAGGGAGAATAAAATTAGGAGTCATAGTGTATATGGGTTTGCGCCTGCTTGTTTCAGTTATTATATAAGCATTTTCCTGTGTCATTATATATTCCCTACAAACATGAATTTTAATCACAGCAGGTATTCCACTGTATTTGTATATACTAATACTTTTAACCATTCTGTGATCATTGAAAATTTATTTTTAAAGTATGACAGTTACTTCCCATATTTTGGATATAAAGGGAAAATATGCTTTTGACTTCACAGACAAAAGAAATAGAAGGACAAACATTTCTAGAAACGTGAGCAAACCCATATTTTGAAGTAAGTAAATATCTGCAGCCAATCACAGGATGCAGAGATAAACACATGGTACACGTGGATGGTGGGACTTTAAACAGAATAATGTGTCCCATTCCGTCAGCCCTGGTAGGTTCAGTGGTTTACAGGGAATGAATGGGCTGGGGCTTGGAAGGGATCCTATGATGAGCTCAACTGTATATAACTACAAATCATGCGGAAAAGCCAAAAGGTTGTGTGAGCTATAGTCAAGTAGCCGGTGCTTTTGTTCAGCAGGGAATGGACAGTATTTTGAAATGCATGTTGCTGTGGATTCAGTCATAGATAGAAGTTAACCTTTACGTTGAGAGTTTTATTACTATTATTTTAAACTATTTATTTACAAAAAACTGTTAGCTAGAACCTTAACTTCATAGCTTACTTGCTCTACTACATATCTTTGAAAGAGAAAAAATCTTTGAGCCAAAGCTGAGCAATGAACTCTACAGGTGCACTTACTTCACTTGCAATGTCTCTGGAGGCCTTGGCCATCCTGATGGGAATGGCATCTATCCGCATATCATAGCCTTTCTTCTTGGCTTCTTCTAGGCCAAGTTTATAGAGTTTCTGAAATGGACATAAATCATCGTAAGTTTGATCTATAAAGTGCAGTGCAAGAAAAAATATATCATGCACCATGAATACATTGTTTACCTCACTGTAATTTATTTTGTTTTGTTTAGCGAGTAAAACTTCAGGGGTGTCTGGCATAATGTGGACCGTGGTTTTATCTTTATCCCAAGCTTCTGTATAGAGATGCTGAAAGAAACAAAAAAAGGATGTGACAAGTACAGGCCAGTGATGAATCTGGTTTTTAATGAGTAAAGAGATTCCGCTCTGCGCGTCAGTATTTGTGACACCTTTACATCTAGGTGTCTCATATCAGTAGGAAGCACAACACATACTTAATAACCACTTTAATATCACAAAAAATAATTGAACGTGATTTTTCTTTTATCAAAACAGATTTCAGTGTTTACATACATACATACAAAAACTGATACCCCACTCAAGTAAAAAAAGGACTTACGTGATTCATGGTAATAGCGTTGTTTTTTGCCAAAACCATTGGGATGGAGTCCATAAGGCTGGAAAACGTGAATTTATCTGGGTGCTGACGGTAAACGTGGTCACTCAAAATCTGGGTAGCTCTCTTGTTCTTCTCATCCTCAATAGAGCCACTAGGTAACCAGCCAATGCCTTTGAGCCACTGAAGGTCGGCCTTGTACAAATTCTGAAATTGTAAGTGATAAACCACTATACATAAGCATAATGATATGCCTTAAAGAAATAAAAATTTGAATTATAATACATTATATATTATATATATATTTCAATGCTTGGATTCTTGAGAAATTTAAACATTTTGCTATGTCTTGTGAATCCACAAAATATTCAGATTAGAAGCTTATTTTGAAAAACATTTTAAACAGAACATAGAGAACGACCCAACTCTACTAGATCAACAGTCTAGAGGTTTCCATCAAAGCAATCAGTGCTTTGCTGGTTCTTTCTTTTAGGAAATAATGATGCTCTCAGATGTCTCTGTGACTGGATAGAGAGTGGGCATTAGTCCAGGGAGGTAGAACTCAGTTGTGTAAACTCAACTCCCCTCATTTTGGGGAACTTCGATACTTAGGAAAGCAGACATGGTGTTTTGTTTGCCAAAGGAAAATCTTATACTCACATCGCTCTGGAGGTCATAGGCCTGCCGAGCATGCATGACGTCACTCTGGTCAGGCAGGCAGGTCCACTGGTGCAGGTAGTTCTTGTAGTCCACGTCACTGACCAAGGTCTGGCACTTCTTGGCCTGCACCACCCCCAGCATGTCCACTGGGCTGCTGAACTTGGTCTTCCACTTCTCAAAGTCCTTCTTGTACTCCCGGTCACTCTGCATCTTGGCCACGTGCATGGACCACATCATCTTAGGGTCATCTTTCACGTCCCGGGCTCCAATGTGATGGCCAAGCTGCCTGCGGTAACCATCTTTGTATTTGTACTGAGATGAAAATGCACAAATTAGATTTTTATTATAAGCCCGTAGAGGTCACAAGCCTGTACAAAATCATCTTGCTTATATCACTGTTGTACGCTGACTTTTGCTAATAAGCACTAACTCAAGGCAATATCCTACCCTTTCCCCTAGAAGCTTATAGAGGTAATAAAATAGATGGAATTCAAATAATTGTAGTGTATACCCCAAAGCACCTCTGGCCTGGTAACAAGGAATAGTTCCGGGGGCAGCAAATGCACACAGTGGAGAGGCCATGTGGACCAAGGGACTTGGAGAAATGGGCTAGGCACTAAAAGTACATCAGAAAAGAGATGCACTTGGCAACAAGATGTGTTTAATAAGTAGTAAAATGAGTGTCTGGTTCCTTTGAGGATGAAGTCAATGTCAAGGACTACTTGCAGTAGCAACAGAAGAGAATTCCTGTTTCATAAT
Source organism: Physeter macrocephalus (assembly GCF_002837175.3). Lineage (NCBI taxonomy): Eukaryota > Metazoa > Chordata > Mammalia > Artiodactyla > Physeteridae > Physeter > Physeter macrocephalus. The sequence goes on from NC_041215.1 coordinate 58,632,334, forward strand.
GGATTCAGGCATTCAGTGGTGGTGGCAAATTTTGGCATCATTTTGGAAACTGGTTATGCTAGGGAAGCTGACCTAGCAGCCCAGTTGCTTAGAGCATGCTCCTAATAAAGTCATGGGTTCTCATCTCTCATGGACCAACAGTGTTGTTACTATTCCAGGTCCAAAGACGTTGTCCTGGAATCTGAGCCAATTATCCAAAATACATGCTTCTAGTCTCAAAGATAACTGAGTGAGAAAGTATAAACGAGTCAGCAGAGGCAATATAGTACAGTGGGAAGGATTGAGGTTGCCTGGAGTTTCAACTCCATCACCTACTAAGAGTTTGATTTTAGACAAGTTGCTTAAGCAACCCATAAAACAGGGATAATCACAATCTTACATCCTAGGGTAATTATGAAAAATAAGTGACATAATGCATATAACATTCTTAGCACAGATTTCTCAACACTTCTTGGTTATTATTTTGTTATATATTATTATTGGCATAAATCCATTTGTAGGAAAGATCCAACATACATAAACTAAAGTGAGTCACTAATATGATCTTCCAAAAAAAGGGCAGCGTATTACCATATTCCCAAATAGGGGGTCTTGATCTTTAGAGCAATGGTCTGTTCCTCAAGAACTCCCTGAGGTACCAGGAAAGGATGATGGTTTTATTCTGGGAGTTACAAGCCACAAGGTAGGAGCGAGTGTTAAGGGTGCAAGTTTGGGCTAGTCTGGCACTGATCAACTGCCTTCTTTTCATGATCTTACAAGGGTGAATTGTAATGGCAAGTGTCATATGCATTTTTTGAATATTGTATATTAAAATGCTATATAAAGCTAGGCCCTGATTCTCACTGGGAAAACTTAAGTTTGTGAGTCACACTTTCTATAAGCACTGTGACAATTTTTATATAAGCATCTCCAAGCCTGCAGCTACACTCTAACAAATTCCACATGAATGGGTCTTTCTCTATTTTTGGTCGATCAGCTTTCACTGAAGACACTGTGACTTAGTGGTTATAAAACATTTTTGTAAACATCTAATTTTTCAATTCCCTCAAAACTAGGTTTTTTAAAAACCCTACACAAATACATCAGGATATATTTCCAAAGGGCCAGGAAAGTTCTTTTAGAAGATTTAGTTCAGTGGAAGTGTCACTTCAGACTGACCACATACTAGGAGTAAAACTGACAACTCACATCACTGATGATGTCCCTGGAGGCCTTGGCTGCCACGATCGGGATGGCATCACTACGCAAGTCGTAGCCTTTCTTCTTTGCTTCTTCGTTGGCGAGTTTATACAGACTCTAAATTTGGGCAAAAAAAAAAATGAGTTACATGTTGACACTCATATCCAAAAACGACAGAGGACTAAAATAATTCAACAAGTTCTACACGGGTAGATGCCTGTAATAATGTCACTTTTGAGAGTTCTAAGTTTTCTGCGGTTTTGGCTGAAGTTGAGACTTAAACATGATACCTATATGGAATATGGCACCTTTGTTTTTTTATTTTAAAATTTATGTTACATTAACCATATACAGATATTATTCATGGTTTTAAATCTTTTAGTTATAAGGATGAATCAGTTTTGGAAAGAACTGGAAAAATTAAGCTGAAACTCATGGGCCTACGGTGGCTAAATGTGGACAGGAGGGAAACTCATTTGATCCACATTTATTCGCACCGACTCTGTGCCATGACTGTGCTTGGTACTTGGGAAACAAAGATGAATATGAGGCCTCTCCCATCTTCAAGGTTTCTGGGAGAAATGATGGAAAGACTGATAACCTGCGGAACAAGCTGCCAAAAAGTCAGACCATGAAAGGTGCTTTAACCATATTATTAAGAACGAGCTCCACGGGACTTCCCTGGTGATGCAGTGGACAAGACTCCACGGTCCCAATGCAGGGGGCCTGGGTTTGATCCCTGGTCAGGGAACTAGATCCCACATGCATGGCACAACTAAGAGTTTGCTTGCCACAACTAAGGAGGCTGCATGATGCAACTAATTAGGTGGAGAGCTGCGACTAAGGGGCCCACGAGCCACTGACTGTGCTTGGTACTTGGGAAACAAAGATGAATATGAGGCCTCTCCCATCTTCAAGGTTTCTGGGAGAAATGATGGAAAGACTGATAACCTGCGGAACAAGCTGCCAAAAAGTCAGACCATGAAAGGTGCTTTAACCATATTATTAAGAACGAGCTCCACGGGACTTCCCTGGTGATGCAGTGGACAAGACTCCACGGTCCCAATGCAGGGGGCCTGGGTTTGATCCCTGGTCAGGGAACTAGATCCCACATGCATGGCACAACTAAGAGTTTGTATGCCACAGCTGGGGAGCCTGACTGCCGCAACTAAGGAGCCCACGAGCCGTGGCTGGGGAGCCCACCTGTCACAACTAAGACCCCACGCAACCAAATAAATACATAAATAAGTAAATATATTTTTTTAAAAGATTGAATGTTAAAAAAAAAAAAAGAACGAGCTCTAGGAAGGAGCAATTTATTCTGAATTGAAAATCAGGAAGTTTCCTCAGAGGGCATGACCTTGGCATTGGACCCTGAGTGATAAATATGGTTTCAATAGACTGAGACGGTGGTCAAGGGCAGAGGAACTTCCATGAATCAAAGTACAGGGGAGTGAAAGTGCAGGGGCGTCAAGCGGGGGGTGGGGGTGGGGGTGGGGCAGTGCCAGAGGAAGTGGCAGGACAGGACTGAAAAGAATCAGGAGTCGGGCTATGAAGGCCTGGTGCTAAGATAACTTTGTCCTTAATTCTATAGGACAAAGGAAACCAACAACAATCTTTGAGGAAGAGTGACATCATCAAATTTGCATTGTATCTTCCTAATCTAAATGAGAAAGAAACACAATAGAACTGAACTAAGCTGATAGAGAAAAGTCAGAGAAAGCAGACCAGGTGGGTTAGGCAATCGGTTCAGGCATTCTTCCTGGGCCTCTTCAAACCAAGGGCCACATACAACATCTCTGAGCTTTTACAGCAAAGACAGAGTTGACAGTTCCAGAAATGCTGAGTGGCTAGTTACAGGGACCCTTTGTCTCTTAAAATATCTGCTCATGTAGCACACGCTTTCCTGTAATACTATGGGACCTATAGTGCAAGTTTAGCTGAAAATTCACTTATTTTTGATTTGAGAGTGGGACTTGACAATTTTAGTTTGGGGTGACAATTAAGAGCTAGCTATATAAGCATTAAAATTATAGTTTGCACCCCTGAAAAATAAAATGACTTAAGGTGGAGGCTAATCAATTTAAATTCTCCCATTTATATTCTGCAGAAGAGTAACATGCTATTGATTTATGCTGTCAAAGAAACAATATTTTCCTTGCTGGTAGCACAAAGCTGGGAGAAATAACTAATACATCATCTGACAGAATCTTAGATTCACAAAAATCTCCACAGGCTTAAACCAATAGGCTCATTCTAAGAAAAAAATGCAGAGAGATGAATGTCAATCGTTGACCTGAGATTGAAGTTGCCAAATGTATAAATACAAGATAGAGGAAACCTAGTTTAAGCCCATGTAAGTTGTCTTAGGGTTCTGGTTGACCCCAAGTCCCACGCACACCAGCAGTGACACAGCCCCAAGGAGCCCCAAGGCACAGAGTGCAGAAATGAAGGGTAAATGTCCAGAAGAGGAAATGCAATGTCGACTGTACTCTACACTAGTCATTCCTCACTCGCAGGATTTTGTTTGGTTCTGAGAGTCGCATTCTAGCAGGGATGTCATGTGAGGAATGCCCAGGAGCTTGGGATGTTTGGATTATAAAAAGAACCTGGGGTGAAGTGGCAGCGGAGGCACATAGTGCCTATGGAGTTGGCACAGTTTGGTTCTGCATGGTCTTAGAGGATTATGTGGGTCTACAGAGAGAAACCATTGACCCAATACATGAGAAGCATCTTCTAAAGGAACTTTCCAGAACAAACAGGTTGATTTATGAGATAAGCACCTCGTCACTGACAACACTTAAGCAAAGGCAGGATAACAACTTATTGGGTGCGGACTCCTGCACTAGAGGAGACTGACCTCTCAGCCTAAACATCTGTGCTTCTGATATGGGGGCACACGGCTCTATGCTCACAGAAAGTGAACAGGAAATGGGCTTGCTGATATATTTATATATTGACAGATCCCCTCTGTTTCTGTCTCTCAATGTTATTTGATTGTATTGTGATTTTAATCCTTGACTTAAATCTTGTACATTAAAAATTTTAAATTTTGACCCTAAAGTGCAATTTAGGAAAAATAAGTCATATGTGGAAAACACACTTAGCACAGCTATGTAGCATAAAGAGGAGATAAACGTATTTTGGTCTATTGCTAATTTCTTAAATTAATAAAAGAGGAAGGTCTAATTAATCTTCTGGTTACTGCTTAAATCATTCATTCTTATAATTTGCACCTCCGAAATGATAATATGTGTTACTTGAAGACTGATGTTCAGGTAAGTGAGAAATGAAAGAGTTGGTATTCACACCGAGCAAGAAAAGACATTCTTTACAAAGTTGTCATTTAGTATTACATCACCATGGAATGGATTAACTGAAATATGAAACACCATGCAAATGTCATAGAATTAGCATCTGCTCCCACCTCACTGTAGTTGATTTGGTTCCTTCTTGCCAGCGTAATCTCTGGTGTGTCTGGTGTGATGTGGATCTGGGTCTTGTCTTTGTCCCAGGCTTCCGTGTATAAATGCTAGCAAGGAAAATATAAAATGTCATCAGGAAAAAACTTCAGTGTATTGTTAATCGAAACTTCAAGGCCACAAGAACTTTATAAAGAGAAGTAACAAAAGGTTACGTATTTTATACACATTATGTATTTTACACATATCTTCAAGTAAAGTAACCAGTTCATAGTAGAACAGATATGTATGAGTGCCTTCTGATACTCTGAATTGTATGTTAACAAAAGGAAATTTAGAATATCTTTTACGCAGAGATGATTTTCCATAAAAAGTACCATTTTATCAAAACCATGAAATAATTACTGAAGTAAATGTTAAAATATAAATGACATAGACATTAGGTAGACAGATATGGATAGATATAGATAGATAGACAGATATCTTTTGTTGCTCACTGCTCTGTTTCTTTCTTCTCCTGATCATGCTCCTTTTCCTTTGGTTTAGCGTTAGGAGTCCTACCTTGGTTCTCTGAACTCTGAAGCCTCACCTTGTTCATAGTGATGGCGTTGCTCTTGGCCAACACTTGTTCCAGAGAATCAGTCACACTGGTAAACCTGAATTTGTCTGGAGGCTGGCGATAGATTTTATCACTCAAAATTTCAGTTGCCCTTTTGCATTTTTCCACATCCAAAGAGCCAATGGGAACCCAGCCGATGCCTCTCAGCCACTGGAGATCTGACTTGTACATATTCTGTTGATACAAATAGCCAATAAATGTTTATCTCTGGTTTGGGAAAACATTTTCATCAAAAGGATATGAAATAAAGTAAGAACACTCTTGAAAACATAGTTTGGTGGACAGGCAGGGTATCAGACAATATTCCTTTTCGGTCTGGAGGGTTTGACATTTAACACTCACAGGAAAAGAAGAAATGTTATGCCCCACTTGCAGGGGCTGGTGAGTTTGGTGCCACTTATCCAAGGGGTGTTAATTCACTGATTTCCCACCTTTGCAGGTCATTACGATCCTCAGTACTCACGTCGCTCTGGAGGTCATAGGCCTGCCGAGCGTGCATGACGTCACTCTGGTCAGGCAGGCAGGTCCACTGGTGCAGGTAGTTCTTGTAGTCCACGTCACTGACCAAGGTCTGGCACTTCTTGGCCTGCACCACCCCCAGCATGTCCACTGGGCTGCTGAACTTGGTCTTCCACTTCTCAAAGTCCTTCTTGTACTCCCGATCACTCTGGATCTTGGCCACATGCATGGACCACATCATCTTGGGGTCGTCATGTACCGCTCGGGCACCAATGTGATGGCCAAGCTGCTTACGATAATCTTCTTTGTATTTGAACTAGAAGAAGAAAAATACTGATAGTCACCTAGTATAACTTTTAGTATAAAATGATTAGTAGGCTCAGATTTTCCTATTCATTAACAACATGTTTCCCCCCGAATATATAAATAATATGTGTGACTGCATCTTGTAAACCATTTAGAAAATAAAGCTTGTATATGTATACAGAAAAGAAAATAAAAATTAAGACATGATTCTGCCATTCAGTGATAACTGCTGGTGAAAACGCCTCTTTGTGGATGTGTGTGTGTGTGTGTGTGTGTGTGTGTGTGTGTGAGAGAGAGAGAGAGAGAGAATAAAATTAGGAGTCATACTACATATGGGTTTGCACCTGCTTATTTCAGTTATTATATAAGCATTTTCCTGTGTCATTATATATTCACTACAAACATGAATTTTAATGACAGCCGGTATTCCATTATATTGGTATATATTAATACTTTTCACCATTCTGTGATCATTGAACATTTATTTTTAAAGTATGACAGTTACCCCCCATATTTTGGATATAAAGAGAAAATATGTTTTTGACTTCACAGACAAAAGAAATAGAAAGACAAACATTTCTAGAAATGTGAGTAAATCCATATTTTGAAGTAAGTAAATATCTGCAGCCAACCACAGGATGCAGAGATAAATACATGGTGCACGTGGATGGTTGGACTTTAAATAGAATAATGTGTCCCATTCCTTCAGTCTTTGTAGGTTCATTGGTTTACAGGGAATGAATGGGCTGGGTTTGGACGGGATCCTATGATGAGCTCAATTGTAAATAAGTACACATAATGTGGAAAAGCCAAAAGGCTGTGTGAGCTATAGTCAAGTAGCCAGTGCCTTTGTTCAGCAGGGAATAGACAGTATTTTGAAATGCATGTTGCTATGGATTCAGTCATAGCTAGAAGTTAACCTTTATGTTGAGAGTTTTATTACCTTTTTTTTTTTTTTTTTTTTTTGCAATACGCGGGCCTCTCACTGTTGTGGCCTCTCCCATTGCGGAGCACAGGCTCCAGACGCACAGGCTCAGCGGCCATGGCTCACGGGCCTAGCCTCTCTGTGGCATGTGGGATCTTCCTGGATCGGAGCATGAACCCGCGTCACCTGCATCAGCAGGCTGACTCTCAACCACTGCGCCACCAGGGAAGCCCCATCATTATTTTAAACTATTTACTTACAAAAAACCCCCAAAACTGTTAGCTAGAACCTTAACTTCATAGCTTACTTGCTCTACTACATATCTTTGAGAGAGAAAGAAATCTTTGAGCCAAAGCTGAGCAATGAACTCTACAGGTGCACTTACTTCACTTGCAATGTCTCTGGAGGCCTTGGCCATCCTGATGGGAATGGCATCTATCCGCATATCATAGCCTTTCTTCTTGGCTTCTTCTAGGCCAAGTTTATAGAGTTTCTGAAATGGACATAAATCATCGTAAGTTTGATCTATAAAGTGCAGTGCAAGAAAAAATATATCATGCACCATGAATACATTGTTTACCTCACTGTAATTTATTTTGTTTTGTTTAGCGAGTAAAACTTCAGGGGTGTCTGGCATAATGTGGACCGTGGTTTTATCTTTATCCCAAGCTTCTGTATAGAGATGCTGAAAGAAACAAAAAAAGGATGTGACAAGTACAGGCCAGTGATGAATCTGGTTTTTAATGAGTAAAGAGATTCCGCTCTGCGCGTCAGTATTTGTGACACCTTTACATCTAGGTGTCTCATATCAGTAGGAAGCACAACACATACTTAATAACCACTTTAATATCACAAAAAATAATTGAACGTGATTTTTCTTTTATCAAAACAGATTTCAGTGTTTACATACATACATACAAAAACTGATACCCCACTCAAGTAAAAAAAGGACTTACGTGATTCATGGTAATAGCGTTGTTTTTTGCCAAAACCATTGGGATGGAGTCCATAAGGCTGGAAAACGTGAATTTATCTGGGTGCTGACGGTAAACGTGGTCACTCAAAATCTGGGTAGCTCTCTTGTTCTTCTCATCCTCAATAGAGCCACTAGGTAACCAGCCAATGCCTTTGAGCCACTGAAGGTCGGCCTTGTACAAATTCTGAAATTGTAAGTGATAAACCACTATACATAAGCATAATGATATGCCTTAAAGAAATAAAAATTTGAATTATAATACATTATATATTATATATATATTTCAATGCTTGGATTCTTGAGAAATTTAAACATTTTGCTATGTCTTGTGAATCCACAAAATATTCAGATTAGAAGCTTATTTTGAAAAACATTTTAAACAGAACATAGAGAACGACCCAACTCTACTAGATCAACAGTCTAGAGGTTTCCATCAAAGTAATCGGTGCTTTGCTGGTTCTTTCTTTTTGGAAATAATGATGCTCTCAGATGTCTGTGTGACTGGATAGAGAGTGGGCATTAGTCCATGGAGGTAGAACTCAGTTGTGTAAACTCAACTCCCCTCATTTTGGGGAACTTCGATACTTAGGAAAGCAGACATGGTGTTTTGTTTGCCAAAGGAAAATCTTATACTCACATCGCTCTGGAGGTCATAGGCCTGCCGAGCATGCATGACGTCACTCTGGTCAGGCAGGCAGGTCCAC
>NC_041215.1:58642289-58655364 GCF_002837175.3 Physeter macrocephalus
TGTGTGTGTGTGTGTGTGTGTGTGTGTGTGTGTGAGAGAGAGAGAGAGAGAGAATAAAATTAGGAGTCATACTACATATGGGTTTGCACCTGCTTATTTCAGTTATTATATAAGCATTTTCCTGTGTCATTATATATTCACTACAAACATGAATTTTAATGACAGCCGGTATTCCATTATATTGGTATATATTAATACTTTTCACCATTCTGTGATCATTGAACATTTATTTTTAAAGTATGACAGTTACCCCCCATATTTTGGATATAAAGAGAAAATATGTTTTTGACTTCACAGACAAAAGAAATAGAAAGACAAACATTTCTAGAAATGTGAGTAAATCCATATTTTGAAGTAAGTAAATATCTGCAGCCAACCACAGGATGCAGAGATAAATACATGGTGCACGTGGATGGTTGGACTTTAAATAGAATAATGTGTCCCATTCCTTCAGTCTTTGTAGGTTCATTGGTTTACAGGGAATGAATGGGCTGGGTTTGGACGGGATCCTATGATGAGCTCAATTGTAAATAAGTACACATAATGTGGAAAAGCCAAAAGGCTGTGTGAGCTATAGTCAAGTAGCCAGTGCCTTTGTTCAGCAGGGAATAGACAGTATTTTGAAATGCATGTTGCTATGGATTCAGTCATAGCTAGAAGTTAACCTTTATGTTGAGAGTTTTATTACCTTTTTTTTTTTTTTTTTTTTTTGCAATACGCGGGCCTCTCACTGTTGTGGCCTCTCCCATTGCGGAGCACAGGCTCCAGACGCACAGGCTCAGCGGCCATGGCTCACGGGCCTAGCCTCTCTGTGGCATGTGGGATCTTCCTGGATCGGAGCATGAACCCGCGTCACCTGCATCAGCAGGCTGACTCTCAACCACTGCGCCACCAGGGAAGCCCCATCATTATTTTAAACTATTTACTTACAAAAAACCCCCAAAACTGTTAGCTAGAACCTTAACTTCATAGCTTACTTGCTCTACTACATATCTTTGAGAGAGAAAGAAATCTTTGAGCCAAAGCTGAGCAATGAACTCTACAGGTGCACTTACTTCACTTGCAATGTCTCTGGAGGCCTTGGCCATCCTGATGGGAATGGCATCTATCCGCATATCATAGCCTTTCTTCTTGGCTTCTTCTAGGCCAAGTTTATAGAGTTTCTGAAATGGACATAAATCATCGTAAGTTTGATCTATAAAGTGCAGTGCAAGAAAAAATATATCATGCACCATGAATACATTGTTTACCTCACTGTAATTTATTTTGTTTTGTTTAGCGAGTAAAACTTCAGGGGTGTCTGGCATAATGTGGACCGTGGTTTTATCTTTATCCCAAGCTTCCGTATAGAGATGCTGAAAGAAACAAAAAAAGGATGTGACAAGTACAGGCCAGTGATGAATCTGGTTCTTAATGAGAGTAAAGAGAGCCCACTCTGTGAGTCAGTACTTGTGACACCTTTATGTCTAGGTGTCTCATATCAGTAAGAAGCACAACACTTACTTAAAAACCACTTTAATACCAAACAAAATAATTGAATGTGATTTTTCTTTTATCAAGACAGATTTCAGTGTTTACATACACACATACAAAAATTGATACCCCACTCAAGTAAAAAAAGGACTTACGTGGTTCATGGTAATAGCGTTGTTTTTTGCCAAAACCATTGGGATGGAGTCCATAAGGCTGGAAAACGTGAATTTATCTGGGTGCTGACGGTAAACGTGGTCACTCAAAATCTGGGTAGCTCTCTTGTTCTTCTCATCCTCAATAGAGCCACTAGGTAACCAGCCAATGCCTTTGAGCCACTGAAGGTCGGCCTTGTACAAATTCTGAAATTGTAAGTGATAAACCACTATACATAAGCATAATGATATGCCTTAAAGAAATAAAAATTTGAATTATAATACATTATATATTATATATATATTTCAATGCTTGGATTCTTGAGAAATTTAAACATTTTGCTATGTCTTGTGAATCCACAAAATATTCAGATTAGAAGCTTATTTTGAAAAACATTTTAAACAGAACATAGAGAACGACCCAACTCTACTAGATCAACAGTCTAGAGGTTTCCATCAAAGTAATCGGTGCTTTAAATTTAAATATTTTGCTATGTCTTGTGAATCCACAAAATATTCAGATTAGAAGCTTATTTTGAAAAACATTTTAAACAGAACATAGAGAACGACCCAACTCTACTAGATCAACAGTCTAGAGGTTTCCATCAAAGTAATCGGTGCTTTGCTGGTTCTTTCTTTTTGGAAATAATGATGCTCTCAGATGTCTGTGTGACTGGATAGAGAGTGGGCATTAGTCCATGGAGGTAGAACTCAGTTGTGTAAACTCAACTCCCCTCATTTTGGGGGAACTTTGATACTTAGGAAAGTAGACATGGTGTTTTGTTGGCCAAAGGAAAATCTTATACTCACATCACTCTGGAGGTCATAGGCTTGTCGAGCATGGATGACGTCACTCTGGTCAGGCAGGCAGGTCCACCGGTGCAGGTAGTTCTTGTAGTCTATGTCACTGACCAAGGCCTGGCACTTCTTGGCCTGCACCACCCCCAGCATGTCCACTGGGCTGCTGAACTTGGTCTTCCACTTCTCAAAGTCCTTCTTGTACTCCCTTTCACTCTGGGTCTTGGCCACATGCATGGACCACATCATCTTGGGGTCATCTTTGATGTCCCGGGCTCCAATGTGGTGGCCAAGCTGCTTGCGAAAAGCTTCCTTGTACTTGTACTAAAGGAAAAAAAAAGAAACCATGTCTTATTCTTTTTAAGATTAACTTATATTACTATCTTTGTGGCAAATTACAGAAAACATTAATTCCAAATATCACCAAGGGTAGAGAGCCACAGATTTAAGGTTTTTTTGATAGGAAAGATTAAAGGCTAAATCCTACAAATTCCATACATAATAAATGCATCCTTAAATTTATCCTCATCTCACACTGCGTCCCTGGGATCATTTCACTATGTTTTAATTTGTTACTTGGAGGACTCTGTTCAATTTAAAATTAAATTGAGACTGCTTTGAAGTGAAAATTGCAATCCAATCAATACAAACAAGGGAGAAAGTCTTACTTCACTGGCAATTTCTCGGGATGCTTTTGCTGCTTTGAGTGGTATGGCATCAACGGGAAGATCATAACCTTTTTTCTTCAGCTCCTCATAACCCATTCGGTAGAGTTTCTGTTAAGAGTTGAAAATCACTTTGAAAAAAGCTATTTTCCATGAACATCTGCATCATAATGAATCCAAAGTGCTAAATATTTTAAGAGCTCATGAGGGTAGTACAATATGTGCTCTAGAATACTCAAATGTAATTGGAAATTATGCTCATTGATTGCTGATGATACTGTTTTAAACTTGAAAGCTCTTCAATTACTTAGATCAATAAAATTAAATGTCAGCTCTTCCCAAATATTTATGAGAATGAGACAGACAGAAGTAAATTGGTAGAGAAATGAAATGAAATTATCATTTAGGTGCTGTTTTCCAATTAACTTTGAATGTTTCATTAGAAGTTTTTGTTAGAAAAGAGCAATGCCTTTCTTAAAAAAATTAATTTTATTTTATTTTTTTTTGGCTGCGTTGGGTCTTCATTGCTGTGCACGGGCTTTCTCAGTTGCAGCGAGCGGGGGCTACTCTTCGTTTCAGTGCGTGGGCTTCTCATTGTGGTGGCTTCTCTTGTTGCGGAGCATGGGCTCTAGGTACGCAGGCTTCAGTAATTGTGGCATGTGGGCTCAGTAGTTGTGGCTCACGGGCTCTAGAGCGCAGGCTTGGTAGCTGTGGCGCATGGGCTCAGTTGCTCCGTGGCATGTGGGATCCTTCTGGACCAGGGCTTGAACCCATGTCCCCGGCATTAGCAGGTGGATTCCCAACCACTGCACCACCAGGGAAGCCCAAGAGCAATGCCTTTTCCCATCTAACACCTCTAGTGGGGGAAAATCACACCTAACGGACTACGTAGCTAACACATTGTGAAACAGAGTCTATTTCACAATATAGGGCTGTCCAAAAGTAGGATACACATTTTTAGGTAAGAAACAAAGTCCTTCAGAATTTTTAAAATGTAAGATTTTTTTGAGGAAAGTTTAAATATTGAATTTAAAAACCTTAAGTGAAATAATATGCTTCTTCAGATTTGTTACATAATTAAATAATTGAGAATCTAATTTAATGCACTTCATTTAGAAACCAGATTGTTTAAAGTGCCTATTGATCTTGGACTTGTTTTTATATTTTAGTCCTTTGTGTCATTACTCCAATACATTATTTAAGCTAAAGTGTTTGTATTAGAATTTAGAACTTGTCTTTAAAATATTAATTTTTACATCCATTATTTTTAGGAGATTATGCCATGACAATAAAAATAAAAATGAAATTATCCTGCATGAGTTTTTTTTTTTTGGTGCATGAGTTTTTTTGTGTGTGTGTGCAAGAGTTTTTTATGCTCACTCATTGAAATTTTATTGAATTTCATGCATATCAGGCACTATACTAGCTAAGCACTGCAGATCAAATATGAATTGTCTCTGCTCCCAAGAAGTTCTTATCCACATAGGGAAGAGCTATACAAACCATTACATTATGACAACATGCGTAATAATGGACTATAATGAACAGAGAGCACATCCCTCCAACTCTATCTGACATAGGGAGTGCCAATTATTTGGATGTTCAGGCTTAAAATCACTAAATGAGGACTCTAAGTCACTTGTAGTTTGTTAATTAAAATGATTCAAGTATTCAAAATAAATTCCAAATAAATTCACTGCCTTAGATGCAATTAAAATGAGCTTTCTGGGGACTTCCCTGGTGGTGCAGTGGTTGGTACTCCACGCTCCTAATGCAGGGGGCCCGGGTTCGATCCCTGGTCTGGGAACTAGATGCCACATGCATGCCGCAACTAAGAGTTCACATACCACAATAAGGAGCCCATGTGCGGCAACTAAGGAGCCCGCCTGCTGCAACTAAGACCCAGTGCAACCAAATAAAAATAAATAAATATTTTAAAAAATAAAAATAAAATGAGCTTTCTGAAAACACATGCTGAATTTTGAAACTTACATCACTTGTATTGATTAAGTTTGCTTTAGCCAGAATAATGTCAGGTGTATCAGGCATGATGTGGATTTGAGTCTTGTCCTTGTCCCAAGCTTCTCTATAAAGTCTCTAAAATGAGAAATAAGTGTTCTTCAGTGGTGCTGTAAGATTAGTGAGTGACATAGTTAACTTCAAACAGTATTACTGATTCATCTAAATTAAGCATCACAATAGCATAAGCAGATAACATAAGCAGAAAATAGATATAGTATTTTTGACTCATCTGAGACATAACTGCCTTCAAAAATATAGATTATGGATTACTTTTTCAAAGTTACAACTAACCTGCCTGTAAGAAATCAACCCAAGTATTTAAAGTCTTTACCAACATCATCAAATGGAGCAGCAGTTCTCCACCTGTTGGATTGTAAAAGTCTCCTTCAGTGTTTAACTAGGGGACAGCCCTTATCTTCTGAAAAGATGACATATTCAGGGTATGTCTATATATTAGGGAGTCTCATTTCTTATGTGGTTTATTATATAGTTATACCTCATAATTATTTGGGAGGATTAGGATTCCCCCAAAGGATTTTGTATGAGATTTATCAAAGCCTCTTGTATGTCCCGCGGTCATCATCCATCTTTCTTCAACAGAAGACAGAGGGACCCAAACAAAAATCTCATTGATTTATTAAAACTAGGGGGTGAAAGTCTGATGAAAAAATGTGTTTACGTTGTCAGAGAATCTTCCCACAAGATACTTATCGATTACAAAAGGACAAAATAGTAACCAGACAGTGGAGAAAGCTGGCGACACCATTTCACCCAAGTAATCAAAGTTAAAATGATCAGTAATGGGACAGATTGAAATTATGTGCCTATATGGAGGAGGATGCAACATGTGCTGTCCTGCCAAAAATACAAAACCTGAATCTAATAATGAGGAAATACTAGACAAACCCAAATTTAGGGAAGTTCTACGAAACAACTGGCCTGTGCTCTTCACAAATGTCAAGGACTTGGAAGACAAAGAAGTGAGGAACCAGTTCAGATTAAAGGAGACTAAAGACATGACAAGTAAATTCAACGTGTGGTCTTAGACTGGATCCTGGATCAGAAAAGATTTTTTACTTTCTATAAAGGACACTTGTGGTAAAATTGAGTAAATTCTGTAAACTAGTGTTACTTCAACACTACTTTCCTGATTTTGATCATTGCACTGTGGTTATCTAAGAGAATGTTCTTACTTTCAGGAAATACACATTTAGGGATAGAGTGGCATCAGGAAGCAACTTATACACACACACACACACACACACACAGAGCAAAGAGAAAGAGGTGGGAGAGGGAGAAAGAAAAAGGCAAAAGTGACAAAATGCTAATAATTGTGGAATCTGGGTGAAAAGATATATATATGTATAAAGATGCACATACATAAATTATTTGTACTATTTTCAACTTTTCTGTATACCTGAAATTATTTCAATATAAAAAGATTTTAAAGTCTCATTGGTTCCTTGGACTTATCAATTTCCCTTTGAGGTGTGCAGTGTGGGGTGTGAGGGGTTGGCACTTTTCTCCTTCCTGAACATGCTTACTATGGTCCATGTAACCCAGAGGAGCCAATTAAGACATTCAGGACTACAACAAACCAAGGCTTGTGAATTTCCATATACCTTTATCCTGGTTTTGGACTAACCCTTCTGATTAAGAAAGATCAGAGTTTCTCAACCTCAGCACTATTGGTGTTGTATACCGGATGATTCTTTGTTGTGAGGGAACTGTCCTAACTTCTATCCACTAGATGCCAGTAGCATGCCACCCTCCAGTTATGACAAGGTCTCTGCGTGCTGCCAAATGTCCCCTGTGGGACAAAATTGTCCCTGGTTGGGAACCACCAGATAAATAAATAACTATATACTCTTTATGACATTTCCACTGTGCCTGTGTAAGGTACTGAGAATATCTCCCTCTCATATACTCTATCCCAACAAAATCTGGGTCTTTAATGCACTCAAGTTTCAAAGAAAAAAATACGTTTGATAGTTTTTTCTTTATGATTTGGATAAATAAATAAGCAAGCAAGATTTGGGTGACAAAATTTATACTAACCCATTTTTACATGATCCAGTGTAGGATAACTGATAATTCAAATGAAGTAACCAAATAAAAAAGCATTATGCTGTGTGATGCGATGTTGTGCTGTTCTACTAATTTATTAAGCAAATACTATTGAGCACCTACCAGGTATCAGGCACTATAATTTCTTTTATTTATTTCTGAAGAGTTACTCACATCACTCCTATTTTTGGCATTTGTCTTTGCCAGAACTATGTCCATGGCATCAGGAATGCTGGTGAACTTGTTACTGTCTGGAGGCTGGCGATATTTCTTCTCACTGATGATTTTTGAAGCCCGTTTGTTCTTTTCTGCCTCCAAAGAACCCAGGGGACTCCATCCTATGCCTCTCAGCCACTCTAGGTCAGACTTATACAAATTCTGTGAAAATACAAAGCAAGCCATCAAAATTCCAACCTCATCTGGACCCTTGACTCAAGTGATTCTATGCATTACAAACAGATGCATTTTAGATATTCAATAATAATTTATCTATCTAGTTTCAGTCTGTCTACGGTTAAATGGCTACTCATATGAGATTTAGTAGAAACTGACCTCACTCTGTAGCTCATAAGCCTTTTTAGCTTGAATAACGTCATTCTGGTCAGGCAGACATGTCCACCCGTGCAGGTAGTTCTTGTAGTCTATGTCACTGACCAAGGCCTGGCACTTCTTGGCCAGCACCACTCCCAACATGTCCACTGGGCTGCTGAACTTGGTTTTCCACTTCTCAAAGTCCTTCTTGTATTCCCTTTCACTCTGCATTTTGGCTACATTCATGGACAACACAAGCTTTGGATCATCTTGCACACTCCGGAATCCAATATGGTGGCCAACTTGCTTGCGGTAGCCTTGTTTATATTTAAACTGAAATCAGAGGAAACAGTTCTCTTATTAACATAAACACAGGGCAAGTTAAACTCAGTTTGTTTTGTTTGCATGTTTGTTTTCCAAAACTGAGAATTTCATTTAACTTAATAAGAAATGTGAAAACTTAAGAGGAAGCTTCCAAAAAAACATAATGTAGCTGAGTATCAGGACAGGTTATGATGAGAAATTAAATTCAACTAGAGGTAGAAATATATATTGGGATGTGCTAGACATTGTGTATGCTGACTCTAGGGTAGCATTTGATAAAGCTCTTGTGATATCCTTATGGGAATGATGGAAAATTATGGCTGAATGGCAAAAAAAAAAAATTGGGAAGATTCAGGACTTGATGAACAGGCCTAATAGTGTAGATTAATTTATTAAGCAGCACGGTTTTTTAGTGGTTTGCCATATAATTATGTCACATAAACTTGGCCTGTTCAGGATCCATATCTTCATGCACATAAAAACAGACAAACATGTTAAATTAGAAACAAAATTCCACAAGATCTCAACATATTGCCAAGATAGGTCAAAATGAACTACATAAATGTAAGAAATAGTGAAATCTAGTATTTAGATTCAATTGGGAAAAACTGCATTATTGTTGGATGACAATGACAAGAGGGATAATAATAATGAGAGGAATAATAGCATTTACTTGATACCAGATGCTGAACATACATTACACTTCACAGAAGTAGGTTCTACTCTCTCTCGACACCCAGCTTCATGGTTATGTCTACTAAAAATACTCAAGTTTACATGGATTATAAGCTCAATGTGGGCAATCTGACAAAGTTGCTTTTAAAAAAGTAGATTTTTGTAAGAGATTCTGTAGGGGTACAGATAAAGGCAAATCAGAAGCTCATTTGCTTGGCCTGACCTGAAACAGGAAAACAACACCAAGTTTTGAGGCACTCTATTTTGAGAGGGGTTTTGAAAAAATAGAATAAATCACAAGTGGAATGATCAGAGGATTGAAGGACCTATAAAGCTAAAACCAAAGGAGAATAAGAAACTTGAAATGTGGGCTTCCCTGGTGGTGCAGTGGTTGAGAGTCCGCCTGCCGATGCAGGGGACACGGGTTCGTGCCCTGGTCCGGGAAGATCCCACATGCCGCGGAGCGGCTGGGCCCGTGGGCCATGGCCGCTGAGCCTGTGCGTCCGGAGCCTGCGCTCCGCAGCGGGAGAGGCCACAGCAGTGAGAGGCCCGCATACCGAGAAAAAAAAAAAAAAAAAAAAAAAAAGAAACTTGAAATGTTTGAAGGGGTATCAGGTGAAAGAGGAAATATGCTACTTTTGTGGTGTTCTAAAACACAGACCTAGGGCTGATCAGTAACATGTTCGAAATAAGGAAATAGATAACATCAATTAGAGATGATCCAGCAAGGAAACAACCTGCCCTGAAGGACACAAAAATTCTTATATTTGTAAGTATCCAGAGACCAGTTGGAATGGAGAGAAGGTAGGATGCTGAGTGGGAGATTAGATTAAATAACCTTTAAGCTATCTTCTAACTCTAAATTCTATGATTCTAACTTATTAACTTGAGTACTCATAAAAAATAGCTCTACTCTCCTTAGATTGTATAGATACAAGAACCATTTGAAACTGAGAGGAGATACAATCTCTACAATGGTGGGAAATTCATTTAGAGGTAATTTAATTTTAGTGTAAGATTTCGAAAGTTTCTAACAGATTTACGTGAAAAGAAATTAGGTACTATCAAATATTGTGTTGTTAGGAAAGTATTGACACAATTTAATTTCCTAAACTATCTTTACCTCATGGGGAGCACTAACATTAAATGAAAATGAGTTTACTTTCTGGGGACCGTTCAAGAATCACTACTGCTTTAGGTTCATTACCACATCCATTCATTTTAATGAAGTATTGACCTGCAAGCCGGACGGTGGGTAATAACACGTCATCTAATTAATTCTCAACACTTCTGGAGTGCCACAGATAAACTGAATTAGACAGAAACTTCCCTTATATTCTTAGAATTTATTGTCAGATTCTATTTTTTTTAACCTTTTTAATATTGGAGTATAGCTCATTAAGAATGTTGTGATAGTTTCAAGTGCACAGCAAAGCGACTCATCCATACATAAACATGTATCCATTCTTGCCCAGACTGCCCTCCCATCCAGGCTACCACATAACATTGAGCAGAGTTCCCTGTGCTAAACAGTAGGTCCTTGTTGGTTATCCATTTAAAAAATAGCAGTCTGTACATGTCAATCCCAAACTCCCTAACTATCCCTTCTCTCCCCACTTCCCCCCAGTAACCATAAGTTCATTCTCTAAGTCTGTGAGTCCGTTTCTGTTTTGTAAATACGTTCATTTGTATCATTTCTTTTTAGATTCCGCATATAAGCGATATCATACGATATTTCTCCTTCTCTGTTTGACTTACTTCACTCAGTATGACAATCTCTAGGTCTTTGCTGCAAATGGCATTATTTCATTCTTTTTTATGACTAATATTCCATTGCATATATGTACCACATCTTCTTTATGTCAGATTCTGCCTTTAGACATGCTTTCTCTCCAAACCAAATCCTTGTTTTGCTTTGTTTCAAAGATTTTGATTAAGAGGTTGTGCTTCCCTATGAAATTCTGGTAATTTATTCTCTATAACCAAAGTTCTCTGAATTTTTGGTGCTTAATTTTTGGGGTTAACAAAATTATATGTTTTAGTGTTTGCAAAATATCTAAGTTGAACACTTATAAAAATTTAATTGATCAATAGGAACTATATCCAGTTTATTTATCAAATTTACTACCCTTTCCAATCATAAATAGAAGTTGCCTTGGGAATTCCCTGGCTGTCCAGTGGTCAGGACTCGGCGCTGTCACTGCCATGGTCTGGGGTTCAATGCTTGGTCGGGGAACTAAGATCCCACAAACTGTGTGCGGCCAAAAAAAAGAAGAAGAAGTTGCCTTGGAGAGCGAATATCCTTGTTTTATGAACTTTCGACCAGATATTCACGGGAAAGTTAAGTCCTCTGGATCTTAAACCTAAATTCCTGCCACTTTCTGTATTTTCTATACCCCGAGCCGATTTATTATAATTATGTAAATGCAAGGATGGACTAAATAGAAAGAATTGGAAGCTAATTTTAAATATGTGCAAAGAAAAATCTATTAACATTAGGTTGTTGAGGTTATTTATTATCTGGCACTTTGATTTTGTCTAAAATAGACAAATAGAAGCCAGGAAAATTATTTGCAGGCAAGCAGGGGAAAACAGAAATCTCTGGTTCTTTTGTAATGTCTAGAAACATCATGTCTTAGTGTAATGCATCTTGTAGGTCCTCTGGCTCAGTCTCTGTCCAGGCAGCCCCTTTTTTGATATTCGATCAGTGAGAAACAAGAGTGAATTTGGGGTAAGTGAAGAGGGTAGAAGAAGATGAAGGGGATGGCATTACATTTTGAAAGGTAGGGCCTATCTGTGAAAATCATTACCAGCATTAAGGTACTGGATTCAGATAACAGTATATCCTCATAGAAGTCAAACAATACTTACATCACTAGCAATGTCTCTTGAAGCTTTGGCCAACTGTACAGAAATTGCATCAACTGGGAGATCATAGCCTTTCTTCAAAGCTTCTTCCCATCCAAGTTTATAGAGTTTCTGAAAATTAAAGAAATTATTTAGCATTATTCAGTGTATATTAAAACCCAAACAGATTATTGAACAAAAGTGTACCTAAAGAGGAGACATCAGATTTTAACATCATCTATCTTATCTCTAAAGATATGGATAAAAACAAAGCAAGCTGTTTCATAGAGCAATGACTTAGCATCACATGATCTGGCTTCTTTTTTTTTGCCTCCGAGACTCACTCCCCACCCCCTTGGTAGTGCAGTTGATCACGTCCTTCTCTGTTCAGACACAATATGGTCATATCAAGAATATTAGGTAGATTCTCTTTGCAGTTAAGTACAGTCTACGCTCACTATTTTGATTACAGATGTTAAATTGATTTTTAAAAAAAGGGTCAGGTCTTTTTGAATCAAATTTATTGAATGGATGCACATATATTGTCCAGTTAAAACTGGACAATAATAAAAATAGCTGAAGGTCATCCAGTGTTTACTATGTGCTAGGCACTGTGATGAGAGCCCTTCATGGAATTTCTCATTTGGTCCTCACAGTAATTCAATGTCATAGGCACTTTTATGGTCCCAGTTTTAGGGATGATGAAACTAAAGTTTAGACCCAATATTACACAATTCATAAATGGCAAAGCCAAAGGTCATACCAGGTCTGTTTGGTGCAATTTTTTCTTTCAACAGCTATTTATCAATTTTCTATACTGCGCCACACACAATGAGTACTGAAATAAACAAAACAGGCACAATGCCTACTCCATGGGATATATAATCACAGCCAAAGTGCTTGCTTTAAACCACCATAAACTGCAACATCCCTACGCTAACCAGTTTGAGTCATTCATTTCCACTGCTTCAGCATTTACATCAATTATATACCATGACATCATTTAAAACGTTCAATTAGTTTCAAGCAAAATTTTTATGTAGCTTTACCTGACTGTACTGTGTTTGATTTTGCTTGGCTTGTAAAATATCTGGTGTATCTGCCATCACATGAATCTTGGTTTTATCTTTGTTCCAATCAACGGTGTATAGGTACTAGAAAGTTAAAAAGCATACATTTAAAATTTAATAACTTTTTAGGACAAACAAGAAAGAAAAAATATAACAATATTTGAAAGCACTCAATTTGAATTAGATTAAGTTAATTTAGTAACTAAAGTAGTATATGAGGGGCTTCCCTGGTGGTGCAGTGGTTGAGAATCTGCCTGCTAATGCAGGGGACACAGGTTCGAGCCCTGGTCTGGGAGGATCCCACGTGCCGCGGAGCAACTAGGCCCGTGAGCCACAACTACTGAGCCTGCGTGTCTGGACCCTGTGCTCCGCAACAAGAGAGGCCGCGATAGTGAGAGGCCTGCGCACCGCAATGAAGAGTGGCCCCCGCTTGCCACAACTAGAGAAAGCC
>NC_041215.1:58655417-58668758 GCF_002837175.3 Physeter macrocephalus
CCCCCAACATCTTTAAAAAAAAAAAAAAAAAAGACCTGAGTTACCGATCAAAATTTAAAAATAAATAAATAAATAAAGTAGTATAAGATTCAGAAAAGACACCAAAAATAAACTCAGACTTAAAAAAATAATTTAAAAGAACAAAATAATTTCTAACTTAATTAGAAGGGCAAGTAAAATAAAAATAAGAGGTAGGGGGCAGAAGAAAATGGTGTAGGGGAGTGCTCTGGTACTGTTTGCCACTGCATAGAATTGGTGGGCCCAAATTAAATTTTCCAAACAAGAACCAGAGACTGCTAGCCCTGTCTGGCTGGGAGCTACAAGGAAGGATAGCTGTTCTGTTTACCTTGTTCATGGTATGCGCATTCTGCTTGGCAAGAACCATGTCCATGGAGTCATTCAGCTTCTTAAACTGGAAGTTGCTAGGGTGCTGGCGGTATTTCTGATCACTGGCATTTTCAGTTGCTTTCTTGGCCTTCTCTACTTCTAGGGAACCAGCTGGACTCCAGCCAAGCCCTTTGTACCATTCATTGTAGTCCTGCTTATAGTCATTCTATAAAGAGAAGAAGCACATTCTACTTTACCTTATCAATTTAGATACAAAACTGTGGCACGGGAGCCTGTAATCTCCCTTCTCATGCTAAGAATGCAACCATCACTCAGAAAGAAGACAGCCTTACATCACTCTGTATGTGATTCATATTCTTGGACAGCTGGATGTTCATGGAGTCTGGAAGGAGGATGTACTTGTGAATCAGGTGCTTGTAGTTGGTGTTGGTGATGTTGGCTTGGGCATCCTTGGCGGCTGTGACACTGAGCATGTCGGCAGGGGTGTGGTAGCTGGTCTTGGTTTTCTCATAGTTTTTCTTGTACTCCCGATCAGATTGCATCTTGGCCACTTGCATGGAATGGACTAATTTGGGATCATCCTCAAGACTACGGAAACCAACCATCTTCCCCCTCTCCTTTTCATAATTGTGTTTGTATTTATACTGTGAAGAAAAATTTGAATTTTTATTCAGAGCAATTCCCTTGACCAGAAATCATTCTAGTGTCAATATTCTGTATTTCATAAAAAGGGATACTTTAATAGAATTCTACAGTTCACAAAACACTTTTTTCACACTTATTTGTGGAAGTTGATCATCACAACTATACCTTGTGAGGTAGACAGCAAAGTTATTGTTACTGCCCCCATTTTAGAGAACAGTAAGCTGAGGCCAGAGGGGTGAGTGACTTGCTAAAGTCATTAAAGCTTAGAACATGGATCTTGTGATGATACACCACCCAGATTTTCACACATACACTGTTGTTAAAGAACATTTAGTAGGTAATAAGTGTACAGCAAATGAGAGAAAAAAAATGTTCTAAGCAGTTTAATGTTGCCCTGAAAAATTATCCAGCCAGTCTTTCATTGATGAGAAGAGGCTTAGTTATGAGATACACAGTATAATTTTAGGGTAGCTTTATATTTGTGGGGCTTTTTTCTTTTAAGACTCTCTACTCTGGTATAATGGGGAAGAAATTTTACTATTTATCACCAAGTTCCCTCTTTCATGGAGAGATCCTGATGCATGGAAAACTTCTTATTCTGCTTATCTCTTGTGGGTTTGGGTGTACACGTTAGGGGTTAGGAGCTGGGAGAGCCAAATGACTCAGCACAATAGAGGGAGAAGTTTTGAGTTCTCAGGACGATGTAGGAGTGGGATAGGGATGGGTAGGTAGGAAAAATGAAGAGCAGAGATGGAAGAGGAAAGAGAAAGTAGACCTGGGAGATGGCTAAGGAATGAGTGCTCTGAATGTGCTCCTCTCATTACCCCCAAATCATTAAATGTTCACTGTGAGTGGATTTCCTGTGGAAACAACCAAATGAAAGAATTGAGTTTCATAAAGGTGATGTGTTATGGCAATGGTGTGTTGGCATACCAGCTCTCTGGGGGAAAAAAGCCCTAACTTGTAGTGTTTGCCAATTTCTGTGGTGTAAGTACTCCCATTATGGTTGATATCAAGCTACCAATAGTTTAACAACTGGTTTGCAAAATTCATGATTATTTAATAATCAGCTATCATGAGCACAAAAGATCAGGACCCCCAGCACACCACTTCCTGGGACATCCTGTTAGGAAGACAGAGCCTAAGAGGCAGAGGCAAGAACAACACAAGTCTTAAGAAAACTTAGTGAAGGGCTTTGGATTTCTACCGGCCATAGCCTTGGTGATGGAGTACAAAGGTGGTCATAATGTGGCTGGCATTCTGTTTTTTTCAGAATACCAGAAAAAACACAAGAGCAAGGCTAAGAAGCATTCACAGAACAGAATGGGACTATTGTTAGCAGGCATGCTTTCTTTCTCATACTTTATTCACTCAGTGTTTCTAGAACTCAGCCCTTTTTATTTTGGTAGATTAGAAACCCCCAGTCAGGTGACCGCTTTCCTTCAGACTTACGTCGCTTGCAATATCTCTTGAGGCTTTGGCAGCTTTGATAGGAATGGCATCAGTTCTGAGATCATACCCTTTCTTTTTAGACTCTTCCAAAGAAAGTTTGTAGAGTTTCTGGAAAGAGAGGCAAAGGAAATAGTTTTCTTCTAAATAGGATAGTCTGGGTTTATTTTAAAAGAGTAAACTGGCACTGCAGCATCTTTTTTTTTTTTTTTTTTTAATCTTTCAGCAGAATGCTTCATTGGTGGTTCAAGGGCTAAATGCTCTCACAAGTAACATAACTGTGTTTGAAAACAAAATCTATTACAAATTAAAACATCTTCAAAAAACCACCAGAAAAAGTAAGAGCTACTGGTCTCTATTAGGTTGTAAATATGCTTTTTAAAAATGTGAAAGCCCAGTAGATTCTTACTGATGCACTTTGTCAAGTAATAAGAGTCAAGAGAAGAATACAAAATAGCCATGTTCTTACATCAAAAGACTTCACTGTTTTGCAATTGACACTCTTATGTATTTAATTGTGTGGATACTACAATCCAAAAAGAAGTCAACAATTCCAAATCCCTGTGTAATTCAAAGAAACAAAAGAAAAAAAACTGGTAGGGGGACTTCCCTGGTGGTCCAGTGGTAAAGAATCCACCTTCCAATGCAGAGGACCTAGGTTCGATATCTGGTCAGGGAACTAAGATCCC
Source organism: Physeter macrocephalus (assembly GCF_002837175.3). Taxonomy (NCBI): domain Eukaryota; kingdom Metazoa; phylum Chordata; class Mammalia; order Artiodactyla; family Physeteridae; genus Physeter; species Physeter macrocephalus. Next base: position 58,658,549 of record NC_041215.1, read on the forward strand.
ACATGCCGCGGGGCAACTAAGCCCGCATGCCATAACTACTGAGCCCGCGCACCTCAACTAGAGAGTCTGCGAATGGCAAAACTATAGAGCCCGTGCGCTCTGGAACCCATGTGCCACAGCTACAGAGCCCACCCGCCCTGGAGCCTGCATGCCACAACTAGAGAAGAGAAAACTGCACGCCACAACCAGAGAGAAGCCCGTGTGCTGCAACGAAGATCCCGCACGCCTCAATGAAGATCCCGCGTGCCGCAACTAAGACATGATGTGGCATTTATTATAAATAAATAAATAATAAATAAATCTTTTTTTTAAAAAACTGGTAGGATTTGAGGGTCTCCTGGCAACTGGTTAGGATGAGAAAGGAAGTGAAATAAAACACCTATGCAGTTTCTAACAGTCAGTGTTGCACATTCCTTACGGGGCTTGACCTAAATTCTTCAAAATGTTATTCTTCCCTTTCCATTTAACTTTTCCCAAGACTGCCTCTTTAGAATCATTTCAAAAGCTTGGTAGAGGGACTCTTTAAGAAAGTCCTGGGAATCACTCTTTCTTTATCTCTTATCCTGGGCTCTAAACCATTCTATTTACTTCTCTTAGTTTGATAAGAAGTACCTACTCCTAGAACAAAATCCAACTGCCCTTTGAATTCCTAACTGCTGTCCCATCAACAGGCCTACTCCTACTCTTAGCAAAGCAAGATTAGAAAGAGAAAGATTCTCATTTGTGGGTTCCCACTCATTGTCAAAACAGTCATTCTCAAAATCAAGCCATTAATTAGTTAATTTTTTTTTATTGGTTCAAATAGGTAGGAAAGAAAGATGACAACTGGAGGAATTATACTCACATCACTCATATTAATTGCATTTGCCTTTGCCAGAATAATCTGGGGGATATCAGACATGATGTGGACTTTGGTCTTGTCAGCCTCCCATGCTTGTTTGTAGAGGTGCTGGAAAGAAAAAAAAAAGAAAAAAGGAAGAAAGGAAGGAAAAAAGAAAGAAAGAAAAGAAAAAAACAGTGGAAGTTAGTATTTAAAAGTTTTAAAGGAAGTCACTTAGTACATGTATATTATTGTACACAAATATCAATATTTTATGTATTTTTATTAGCTGGCTCTTTTTAAAAATTTAAAGGAAAAAGGTGCTCATTCAAACAAGACAGTGGAGAGGATGTAAGATGGAAAGTAAAATGTCCTGCCTTCCTATTTTACAGCCTGGATATAGCATCTCCATCCTAAAATTTTCTATGCATATTAAAGTCCACATACAGTCCTTTTTTTAATATAAATGAGGTTATATAAAACATGTTTTACATCTTGCTTTTTTACTTAATATTATAGGTTAGACATCTTTTAGCCCTCTTAATAATTTACTTCATTCATTTAAAGAGCTGTGCAGTATTCCATGAAGAGGTGTAACCCAATTGATTTAACCAGCTCTCCATTGATAGACATTTAATTTGTTGTTTCTAGTTTTTTTCTACTATAAGCAATGATGCCATGATCTTTGTGGTGGGCCTGGAGATGTACAACTCAGACACTCATTCAAGGAAGGACTGGTTGCACCAACTATTGGCAGACAGTCTCCAAACTGTCACTTGCTTCAAGGTTTTGTTGCCTCACTCAAGAGCACACTCCTTCCTGGTGACCATCCAGTTACTCATCAGAGTGGTGGTACAAAGGCCTGGCCATTCCACCCAGGTCAGGACACTTCTGGCAGACCGTATATACTCGAGAGCCCTCTGGGGCACTGGCATAGGCTTTGTAGGGCTGGCATCACAGTCAGACCCATCTTGCCAGTCCTCCCCTCACTGGTACTGATCCCTGAAAAATGCCCTGTACTCCAAATTCCATCTCAGCATCTCTTTTTGGGGACGCTAACCTGCAAAAAATATTACCGTGGGTATGTATGTGTGTATATCTTTGCACATACATGAGGATTTCTGAAGGGTATTGGGTAACTGAAGTTTTACTTTTAACAAATATTAACAAAAACTGTGGATTAGAAGTTTACATTAACTCCCTTTCCAATACTGTGTATCACACAACTTTTTTAATCTTTGCAAATCTTAGAGGTGAAAAATGCTATGCCTTTGTTTTAGCCAGGTTTGATTTAAAAAACAAACCCAAAACTTCTGCTAGAGTCTTCTTCTAGATCAGGGGTCAGTAAACGTAAAGAGCCAGATAGTAAATAATGTTAGGCTTTGTGGGCCACAGCATCCCTGTTATTAACTACTCAGCTCTGCTGCTGCAGTGCAAAAGCGGCCACAGATGATATGCAAATGAATAGCTGTGGCTGTGTTACTATAAAATTTTATTTACAAAAACTAATTTTCTGACTTCTGATCAAGACCAGCACGATCCAACAGAACTATGCAATGATGAAAATGTTCTGTGTCATCTGTTCTGTCATCTGTGTCATCAACACGACAGTCCCTAGTCACACGGGGCTTTCAGTCACTTGAAATGTAGCTAATGTGAATGAAGAACAAATTATTAATATTAATTTTAATTAATTGAGATTTGTCATCACATGTGGCTAGTGATTATAGTATTGGAAGCACAATTCTAATGGAAAGAGCAATAGTTAGTCATTAGAGTACTGGTTCTAGCCCAGACCAGGTCATTGACCTGCTGTGTGTCTTTAAGGGAGGTGCCTTGCCTCTCTGGGCCACACTTTCCTCAACTCTGCAATGAAGGGATTCAACCTGATGACCACCAAGATATCTCTCAGTGATAGCATTTGCTATTTCTGTGATTCTCATCTTGGCATGATTATTTTAAAATGGTAATCTTTAACATTGAAAAAATAAAAGGCTTAATTTAATATTTAAAAAGTAAATGTACGTTTGTGGTAGTTTAAATTCTAAGACTTAAAAGGGGCACTGAGACTTTTGCCTTGTGTCAACAAGTCCCTTTCAAAGAGGTTGGTCTTCTTGACAAAATTCTTTCTCAGAAGACTCCAGAGGATTTACTCAGAGACTTAGCGTAATACAGCTCTATCTTTCTACATCATTTTCTGCAACCGTTTCATGTTCAGGTCCAAATTATTTTTCCCCTTTTTGGTTAATCAGTGGCATTTCTAATTATGATCCACAAAATATAACCAATGCTGTTGCAATTATTTTATTATTTGCAACTTAAAAACAGATGTCCAAGGGTGATGTACTCGTTGGTCCTGAAATCAAATTATGGCTAATTATGTCAAACTATAGTAAAGCTTTTCTAAAGGCTGGAGTCATTAATGATCCAGGGAACTACTGGTGGAGAGCTATCGCTCTCAGCATTGCCCAGAGAAGGTCCTGGCTCAGAATGCTGCTACAGCCATGTAATCTAGGAGTTTTCTTTTATTCCATCAAAAGAGCAAGGAAGCAGGAGTGGGCTGCAACACCCAGCTGTTATCAGCCCTACAGTCTACTGATTCAGCATAATGAGCTTCTACTAACTTCGCCTTAGACAAATGGGACTCATTTTCAAGATCTGCATTGAAAGAAGAGTCCATACTTATTTTGTTATGTCTATTAGGTAGGGTGGTTCATTGAGCATTTGGAGAGGGCACTTATTAGGACTAATTTCTATCTTTTTTGTTTGTTTTTTTTAACTACAAGACCCTTTTTCAAGGTAGAGGAAACATTAATTATGATGCTGTAAAACTGTTCTCAAAACCTGTAGATTAAATGTAGGATATGCCTGGCTTATTCCTGACGCTTATGAAACACTACATTATTGAAAGACTTACTTCGTTCATAATTTTCGCGTTATTCTTGGCCAAAACCATGTTCACTGAGTCCATCAAGGTGGAATACTCCAAAGTGTCTGGGTGTTGGCGGTACTTCTTTTCACTGATAATCTCCATGGCTTTCTTGTTTTTCTCAGCCTCCAGGGAGCCCAGAGGGAGCCATCCAACACCCTTCATGAAGTCAGCATAGTCAGCTTTGTACTGATTCTGCAAAAGAGGAAAAGTTCGAGGATGAGAAGAAACCAAATCTTCCAAGAACCATGAGCAGGCATTTAATATTCCATAAGTTCCACTTCAATTTTCAACCGATAGTATATTCAACTTTAATTACTTTTAACCCTAAACTTTTTTTTTTTTTTTTACATTTCCTTGCATGAGGAATTTAAAACAAGCAGCAATATCTTTGTGATTTATTTGCTTCTCTCAATGCCTTCATAAAGAAAAAGTGCTAAGAAATACCAAATAGATCAATCTACCATGTGACTACTATCTCAAGAAACGTGACCATGCTGGACTAAATTTCTTACAAAAATCCCCAAGTCCCCTTGGTTAATAGAAGACTTAGAGGACTCCATTTCTCTCTTTTGCTATAAGCCTTTGAGCAGCCACCATGGTTACAACTCCTTCGGGTATGCCAGAAACCTCACTGATACTTTGTGCAAATTTCATTTTTTTCCCCTCATATCAGACATTTCCCCCTATAACTGTACCACGGTTGCTTTCATTTGGGTACTTACGTACCTTCCCAGCTATAGCTCATCTCTTACATTTCCAAAGAGAAATATAGGCTCAGCATGGCCTGCATTTGGTTCATAATTTATATTCACTTTCCCCAGCCACCAAAGGGCCTCTATAGCTAAATTCTTGGCTTTATACTCTCTGTGCCTTCCTCACATTTATTCTAATAGCTGTTTCAGCCATCACCTCCTTACTATTTCATCAGTAAGTAAGATAGGCAATTATAAAGCTGGAAATGAAAGCTGGTTGGGAGTGAGGGACAGTAGCTCTCAAGTTACCTGACTTTCTGTTTTACCTCTTAACTCCTTAATCAGGAATTTTTTATACTTCTGACTCTCTCTGCTAGATATATTTCCCTCAACACATTCTTTCTGAAACCAAATTTCATGTGTTATTGCTGATCTAGCATCCAATAATGCTCACAACAATAATAGATAGGGTTCATCCCTTTTGTGTTAAAAAAATAAATTCAATCTAAGGTAAAAAATGAAACACCTCATTGGGAAATTACATATGAATTTCTTTCAGGATTTTCAAAATGTCATTACTTATGGTCTTTCATGATTTGCTTATTATCCAAAGTAAATGCTCTGCAAATGTTGTGGCTGTCACGTACATCACTTTGAATCTGCATCATGTTTTTGGCCAATTCAAAGCTCATGGCATCAGGAAGCATGTTGTAGGTATGGATCACGTTCCTGTAGTCGGTGTTGGTGGCCACTTCCTGAGACTTCTTGGCTGCCACCATGCTGAGCATGTCCACCGGGGTGTGGAAGGATGTCTTGGATTTCTCGTATGCCTTCTTGTACTCCCGGTCTGACTGCATCTTGGCCACTTGCATGAAGTGCACCAACTTGGGGTCGTCCTCTAGGCTCCGGAAGCCAATGTGTTTCCCTTTGGCTTGTTCATAGGCTTGCTTGTACTTATACTGTGGATGGAAAAGAAACATTGTGATGAAGATAGTGAAAGAAAGAGAACAAAATATAATTCACTACGTGCCATTAGCTTTGTCATAGGTGTAGGGTTTTAGAGCTACTCTAAACTTACAAAGGGAGGAGTTGTTGGCGGGGTGGGAAGACTGGGAGCAAAATATTTTTACTTCAAATTTCTTGACAGACTTGAGTCCATGAGGGAAAAAAATCAGCTCAGAGTTAACCAAAGTGATGTGTAAATAAGTTGTTTCAGGGTTATTTAGAAAGCAGCTTTTCCCACTCTGCTGTGTAACCAGTGGAAAAGGCTGCAGGCACCACTTTTCATGGTGTACCTCTACATTCAGGAAAGAGCTTGGTAATGGATCTTCTGGGTAAAGTGCATAGATCACATCCCTATGTTTGCTAGGAATTGCCCATAAACAATTTAAGCACTCTAAAAGTAACTTATTTTAACAAGACCCTGTCACTTTTTACATTGAATGATGAACAAAAAATTAGAGCATCCTTGGACTGGGTGAAGGGAGGCATCTTGTGTGTTACATGGGACAGTGGTCCCACCAACACTGGACACAGCTGATTACAGCTCCTGCATACACATGAGCTTGGCTCATTTGCTCTTTTTCTTGCTTAGACTAAATAAGCATCAGTGGAAGCACTTACATCACTGGCAATGTCTCTGGAGGCCCTTGCAGCCTTTATTGAGATGGCATCAGGCCTCAGGTCATATCCTTTCTTCTTTTCTTCTTCCCAGCCAGCTTTGTACAGTTTCTAAATGATGAAGTAGAAAAACACCAGCATCTTGTTAGTCGCGTTAGAATGGGGACCCTAATTTTAAAGTGGTTGTCATGTGGAAGACAGATATTCCACAACTATTAGTTCCCTTCAAACTCTTCCCTCCCCCTGCCCCACCCCACCCCCATCTTTGTTGTTGTTGTTAATCTACTCACATCACTCATGGTGATTTGATTGACTCTGGAGAGTAAAATATCTGGAGTATCAGGCATGATGTGAATGGTGGTCTTGTCTTTGTTCCATTTTTCAGTGTAGAGCCTCTACAACAAGAAAGGCAGGCACATGACTGTACAGCAGGACAAATCTGCAATGTGCTATCAAGAGGAAGAGACTCACATCTCCATGGTAGAAGAGGTTAAATCTGATATTGGAAAATGAATGAAATAGCAAGAATATGGGCTGATGAGGCTGGACACATGATTTTAAAAATCATCAAACAAGGGAGCTCTCTTCCACTGAAACAGCAAAGGCTATCTTGCTCCAACTACGCATTACATAGTTTTGTGGTTCTAGCACACACTCAGCATAAGGTTGACAGACAGCCTGGGGTTGGTGTAAGTGGGAGCTCTCTAGACACGATGACAGTTATAGACTGCCCCCTCCTACCACCACTGCCATGACTGCGACCATCAGAAAGATGAAAGCACTGATGAAGGTCAAAGTGGCACTGCCTGGTTCAATGGTCTGAGCACTGCAGATGTTCTGAGGCGGAGGCCAGCAGGTGCGTTCTTACCTTGTTCATAATCAGTTTGTTACTTTTGTTTAGTGCTTGTTCCACTGTGTCCATGGCGTATGTGAACTTTAGCTTCTCAGGGTGCTGGCGGTACTTCTTCTCGCTAAGAATCTCTCCTGCTTTCTTTGCCTTCTCCACGTCCAGTGACTCTATGGGCACCCAGCCGGCCCCTTTCATCCAGTTGGTGAAGTCAGATTTGTACAGGTTCTTCACAACAAAAAAGGAAATTGTCGTTTCAGAAAGAGTCAGGGCTTGGGTTTCTTTGACCAGATGATTTGCTCATTTTCAAAAAGAGGGAAAAAAAAAAAAAAGGATGGGGGGACTGGGAGAATAACCTGCTTTTTATTCCCTACCATCCTTCAGAAAAAAATTAATTATAAAAGTGATTGTAGGGCTTCCCTGGTGGCACAGTGGTTGGGAGTCTGCCTGCCAATGCAGGGGACACGGGTTTGAGCCCTGGTCCGGGAAGATCCCACATGATGTGGAGCAGCTAAGCCCGTGTGCCACAACTACTAAGCCGGCACTCTGGAGCTCGCGAGCCACAACTACTGAGGTCCGCACATCTAGAGCCCACGCTCTGCAACGGGAGAAGCCACTGCAGTGAGAGGCCCGCGCACCACAACGAAGAGTAGCCCCGGCTTGCTGCAACTAGAGAAAGCCCGCATGCAGCAACGAAGACCCAGCACAGCCAAAAATAAAAACAAATAAATAAATAAAATTATATATATAAAAAAAAGTGATTGTATTCACGGTGGTTTTGAACAGAAAATCCAGACCCAATAATTCCTTTAAAAATTTAACTTTCTTGGGGGGAACGTTAACAGAATTTTGCACTGGAAGGGATATTATACAGCACCCATTTGGACCTGTTATTCTTTCACAGAATACAACATATATTGGGTCTAACTTCCAAAGTTTAAGTATATATATACATAATAACTAAAGAAAACTATATATATAGTTCAAATGAGTAAAATCCTAAAACTCCAAATTCTGGAGAGGATCCCTAATTATAGCGAGTCCAACCAGGTTTAGGATGGAGTAAATGGAATTGCCGATTTCTAGTTCTTAGCCGTCAGCGAGAAATGGATAAGTAATTTTATGCTGACAATCTGATGACTGCTACATACATCACTTTGAATCTGCATCGCGTTCCTGGAATGCTCCACGTTCAAGGCATCAGGCAGCAGGGTGTAGTGGTGGAAGGGTTGTCTGTAGTTGGTGTTGGTGGCGACCTCCTGAGATTTCTTGGCTGCTGTCACGCTGAACATATCCAAGGGGGTGTGATACTTGGTCTTGCTGGCTTCATAGCCCTTTTTGTACTCACGATCTGACTGTATTTTGGCTACATTCATGTAGTGAACCAGTTTAGGATCATCCTGAAGACTGAGAAATCCAATTTGTTTGCCTTTGGCTTTCTCGTAGGCCTCCTTATATTTGAACTATATGAAAAAGAAGGGCAGACAGAAGTTTGATAGGGTAGATTATATGAAATACTAAAGTGTTAAATTGAATTTTTATCACAAATTAAGCAATAGCCAAATTCAGTCTGAATCTAGGTAACACCTAAGTTTTTTAGTATTTTTAAGTAAACAACTAGCAAAATATTTCCAATGGATGGTCTTGAGATCTGCTCTGGGGATAATTAAGAATGGAATAAATTGTAGTTTATATCTAGATTATCCATAAGTGGATTCTTTGAATGTGATCAAAGGTTCCTGAAAAGTTTATTAAGGATTTGGTGTACATAGTTTTTATTGTTTCTATGATTAATTTGCATCACCTTATACAGTATTTGCATAGTCCTGAGTAAATTGCAGCAAAGACATTATAAAAATTAGTATATTGGACTCCAAATGAATGAGTTTCTACTCTATCAAGGTATATCAATTCCTATAGAAAATATAACTTAATTTATAAAAAGTAATTAATTAAGTAAATAAGTAAGCAGGTAACTGAAATGCTGTCATTTAATATATAATTCTTCCTGGTTTTCCATATTTCACCAGATTTTTTCCTTTATGGAAATTATATTATCAAAAAATTGTATTCTTTTAAAATACTGGGAGACTTTTTTGATTTAGTAATATTTTAGTATACCAAGGATTTTTTCTTAACAAAATCCAAATAAAAAGCAGTTTTCAAGTTCATAATAATAATACTAATGAGAATTCCATGTATTTGACAGTTTAAAAAAATTACCTTCTTTGTAACAACTTACTGAGTTTTAAAATATTTTTAAGATAAAAAAATGATTGGTACATAAGATATTAGGAATTATTTTTATACTACAATTTTTTATTTGCTTCCTAATATAGCTCATATAACCTCATACACCATGTAAATATTTTTTAAATATAAAGAGAGTTTACTACTTTCAAATTAGACTTACATCGCTTGCAATATTCCTTGAACTTTTTGCAGCAACAATTGGAATGGCATCTGGTCTCAAATCATAGCCTTTAGCAAGGGTTTTCTTCCAATCTGCTTTATAATTAGCCTTGAAAAAAGGAAAAATTATTTTATTATCTGACATAATTAAAAGAGGAATGAAACAGGAAACCAAAATCTTTCTTTTTTTTTTTTTTTTTTTGGTGGTATGCGGGCCTCCCTCTGTTGCGGCCTCTCCCGTTGCGGGGCACAGGCTCCGGACGCGCAGGCTCAGCGGCCATGGCTCACGGGCCCAGTCGCTCCGCGGCACGTGGGATCTTCCCAGACCGGGGCGCGAACCCGGTTCCCCTGCATCGGCAGGCGGACGCGCAACCACTGCGCCACCAGGGAAGCCCCAAAATCTTTCTTATAAAACATGTCATAATATATCCCTTTCTATTAAAAGAATCCAGAGTTAGGGCTCTTAGTTCATCTTTTAGAAATCTATTATTCTTTTAAAAAAAATCAGTAAACTATATACACAGTACGATCTCAACTGCTGTAAAAAATGCATATGTGTGCATTTAAAAAAAGCAATGGAAAGGTATTGCTTTGAATGTGGGATAACAGAAGATTTTGATTTTTTCATAATTTTCTATATTTTCCAATTTTTCTATAATAAGCATGTAATGCTTTTATTTTCTTGTATTTTTTATAATGAAACATTTTAAACTTACAGAAAGATGTGGGTACTAAAATTAAAAGTTCAGATGTAGTACCACACAGCTTTAATTAATATATATATATATATATATATATATATATTTTTTTTTTTTTTTTTTTTTTTTCGGTACGCAGGTCTCTCACTGTTGTGGCCTCTCCCTTTGCGGAGCACAGGCTCCGGACGC